>NW_028161095.1:0-29272 GCF_964263955.1 Coregonus lavaretus
TCTCTATTCCTCCTCTCTCTCCTTCCCCTCTCTCCCTCCTCCTATTATCTCTCCCTCCTCTCTCCTTCTCTCTCCCTCCTCTCTCTCTCTCTCTCTCTCTCTCTCCCTCCTCTCTCTGCCTCCTCTCTCCTTCCCTCTCTCCCTCCTCCTATTCTCTCTCTCCCTCCTCTCTCTCCCTCCTCCTATTCTCTCTCTCCCTCCTCTCTCTCTCCTTCCTGTCTCTCCCTCCTCTCTCCTCCCGCCTCTCTCTCCCTCCCCTCTCTCCCTCCTCCTATTCTGTCTCTCTCCCTCCTCTCTCTCCCTCCTCATATTCTCTCTCTCTCTCCTTCCCACTATAGCTATACATACAGTAGTTATACAGCTGCTGATGGTGAATTCTTGTGGTTTGTCTGATGGCTGTTCAAACTGCCAAATAGCTCCTCCTCTGTGTCACTCTAACTGTCTCTGATCAACCCAGAGGAGACAGCAACAAACCACACCAGGCCAATACTGAAGCCAAAGAACAGTCCTCTCCCAAACAATCTTGCATGTAAGCAGCCTGAGCTTGTTAAACGCTCAATCTCATTTGGTTTTTCTTCCTTCTTTAAAGGGGGTTGATGGAAGGTTGAAGGAAGGTGGGTTGAAGGAAGGTGGGAAGGAGGGGGGTAATGCGTGTTATTGCCTTATTGCTTTTATTCAACACTGTGAGGCATGGCAATAATTGGGCAATGTTACCGTTTTATTGCTCCCAGCTGCTGAAATCATTACTAAAATGTCAGTGAGATGTAACATTTCCTGTTGAAATTAACAACGGCAATCACTTCTCTCTCCCCGCTCTGCGTCCTTCTGCCTCTGGATCTGCACCGCCACACGGTGCACCCTATGAGGTACCAGAAAGGCTTCTTTATCATCTTTATTGAATTCATTCCTCCCCCAAACCAAATCACGGTAAACACACACTGAATCATTCTCTCATAGACTGACTGACTGGTGGCTCTTTGGAAATAATAAACCTTTCCATCCTAGCAGGTTTTATTTTGATCTAGACTTTATTGTGAACCCAATGTCCACTGTCCACCTGTCCACTGTCCAGCTGTCCAGCTGTCCAATGTCCAGCTGTCCACTGCCCACTGTCCACCTGTCCACTGTCCACCTGTCCACTGTCCACCCGTCCACTGTCCACTGTACAGCAGAAGATTCTTATTACCTGTCACTCTCAGTGGTGGAGGTTTGGTTATCACTCTGAAAATAGGTCCTGTCCTCCTCCTCCTCCACCTCCTCCTCCTCCTCCTCCTTCTCCTCCTCTCCCTCCTCCTCCTTCTCCTCCTCCTTTAGCGGAACAGGGGCTTTTGAAGGTGTTACAGGACACCTCCCTGGCACCACAGCTGAGGTGAGAATGGGTACAATCTGGGTGAAGGGAGAGGGGAGGCTAGATGTTATGGTGTGGTTTGGGTGAGAAGAGAGAGTAGAGTGAAAGGATTGAAGAGACAGAGGAAGTGCCATGGAATGAAGGACATGGGTTGTGGTCAAAGCAAGATCGAGAAGAGGGAAAGTTAGGCTCCTACTACACAATGACCTAAAGAGCCCTTATTCATCAAACCTGCTTCCACCCACTGGACAAAAACTGGTTGAATCAACGTTGTTTCCAATTCATTTCAACAACAAAAATTATATGTGATGACGTTGAATCAACGTGGAAAACTGATTGGGTTTGAAAAACGTCATCAACGTAAGGGAATTTCATATTTTTTCCACCCAACTTGTAAACTAAATTCAATGACACAGTGAAATGTTTTGTTGATTTCATGTTGAATTCATGTCAGTTGACAACTCAACCAAATGTAAATCAAAATTAGATGTTGAACTGACGTCTGTGCCCAGTGGGTAGACCAAAATACTTCCCCTGCATCCCACCTCAGGCCCACATTCACATTCATGTAGAAGCCTTTATGCGTCATGCACTTAGTCACTTAGGTCTTGTGCTTCTGGGGAGAATCATGAGGATTTGCATTGTTCACACCCACATGCCCTTGTGTCTGGCGACAATGACAGCCCCGAAGCATCTGCGCCGCTGTCTTGAATATTCTCCTCATGAAGAACCAGACTGTATACAATGCACTGGCAACACACTAACAGAGGCAGAGCAGGGAACCCAAGTGTCCTGTCTGATGCACATACACACACACACACGCCTGGTTAAGGGCCTCTCTTTCACCTCCTCAAACAAACAGTCCCATGTTTCGCTTTGTGCCTGCCTCCTTTCTATTCTCTGTGTTCATTAAAACCTGGCTTCCATTTGATCTGGGCCACAGATAATACTCTTGCCATCTCTCGCTCGCCCAGATTTGACGCCCACATATGGGTGTAAAGAGAATAATTCATTGTTTTCGCCGTGCAACAAAAGTATTTCACGCTCAAAGAGCAGCTGCCTTCACATTTGTAATTTAACGTTTGTGAGGAATTCAACTTCATTGATGATTTGCAAAGTTCTTTTCATGACGGGGAGGGCACATTAAAAATAGATGCTCTTGAAAAAGTGAAACATTGTAGATTTTGTTCAAAACACATTTCGCCATGATCTCAGCTCTTGTTTATCCTAAAGAGTTCTCAGCTCTTGTTTATCCTAAAGAGTGCATCCAAAACCTGTAAATGTTCATTTAAATTACTACCAGCCAACAGAGACTTCTTCTGATCTTAAGATTCACACACTATTCAGTGCAACAGTGCAATATGAGCCTAAGTGGTACAATCCCAGTACAGTTAGGGAAAAAAGTATTTGATCCCCTGCTGATTTTGTACGTTTGCCCACTGACAAAGACCTGATCAGTCTATAATTTTAATGGTAGGTTTCTTTGAACAGTGAGAGACAGAATAAATAAATAAAAAATCCTGAAAAAAAGCATGTAAAAAATGTTATAAATTGATTTGCATTTTAATGAGGGAAATAAGTATTTGACCCCTCTGCAAAACATGACTTAGTACTTGGTGGCAAAAACCTTTTTGGCAATCACAGAGGTCAGATGTTTCTTGTAGTTGGCCACCAGGTTTGCACACATCTCAGGAGGGATTTTTTGTTCCACTCCTCTTTGCAGATCTTCTCCAAGTCATTAAGGTTTCGAGGCTGACGTTTGGCAACTCGAACCTTCAGCTCCCTCTACAGATTTTCTATGGGATTAAGGTCTGGAGACTGGCTAGGCCACTCCAGGACCTTAATGTGCTTCTTCTTGAGCCACTCCTTTGTTGCCTTGGCCGTGTGTTTTGGGTCATTGTCATGCTGGAATACCCCACCACGACCCATTTTCAATGCCCTGGCTGAGGGAAGAAGGTTCTCACCCAAGATTTGACGGTACATGGCCCCGTCCATCGTCCCTTTGATGCAGTGAAGTTGTCCTGTCCCCTTAGCAGAAAAACACCCCCAAAGCATAATGTTTCCACCTCCATGTTTGATGGTGGGGATGGTGTTCTTGGTGTCATAGGCAGCATTCCTCCTCCTCCAAACATGACGAGTTGAGTTGATGCCAAAGAGCTCGATTTTGGTCTCATCTGACCACAACACTTTCACCCAGTTCTCCTCTGATTCATTCAGATGTTCATTGGCAAACTTCAGACGGCCCTGTATATGTGCTTTCTTGAGCAGGGGGACCTTGCGGGCGCTGCAGGATTTCAGTCCTTCACGGCGTAGTGTGTTACCAATTGTTTTCTTGGTGACTATGGTCCCAACTGCCTTGAGATCATTGACAAGATCCTCCCGTGTAGTTCTGGGCTGATTCCTCACCGTTCTCATGATCATTGCAACTCCACGAGGTGAGATCTTGCATGGAGCCCCAGGCCGAGGGAGATTGACAGTTCTTTTGTGTTTCTTCCATTTGCGAATAATCGCACCAACTGTTGTCACCTTCTCACCAAGCTGCTTGGCGATGATCTTGTAGCCCATTCCAGCCTTGTGTAGGTCTACAATCTTGTCCCTGACATCCTTGGGGAGCTCTTTGGTCGTGGCCATGGTGGAGAGTTTGGAATCTGATTTATTGATTGCTTCTGTGGACAGGTGTCTTTTAAACAGGTAACAAACTGAGATTAGGAGCACTCCCTTTAAGAGTGTGCTCCTAATCTCAGCTCGTTACCTGTATAAAAGACACCTGGGAGCCAGAAATCTTTCTGATTGAGAGGGGGTCAAATACTTATTTCCCTCATTAAAATGCAAATCAATTTATAACATTTTTGACATGTGTTTTTCTGGATTATTTTGTTGTTATTCTGTCTCTCACTGTTCAAATAAACCTACCATAAAAATTATAGACTGATAATTTCTTTGTCAGTGGGCAAACGTACAAAATCAGCAGGGGGTCAAATACTTTTTTCCCTCACTGTATGTTGGGACCTGCAATTGTCTTTACTTCCTGCTTATATCCCTCAAATACAGTTGATGACAGCTATATAACTACAGATGTAGGATCTTAATTTGAGCTAAATTGCTACAGCAGGAAAATAATCCTGCAACAGAAAACTTGAATTATTATGTGGATTATAATTAATGGATTTTTTTTTGTAGGGGTTAATACATTTTACATTAGTGCAAATCAAGTCTGAAATGTTTAAGTGGAAATTACGAACTTTAGAAGCCTTTTTAAACCTTGAGTACACATCAAGTTTGCATTTCCTGATGTGCAGGAACATTTTCATCAACAAAAGACTGATCAAATTACGATCCTACATCTGTACTAGGAACACAACTCCTGGGAACTATTAGGAACAGTGTAGCCTCAACAGTAGAAATGACAATGAATCACTTTCAGTCATCAATATTCTACTTCTGTGGAAGTTGCTTTGCTCATTTTCGTTGACCTGTTATTTGACCTCTGTTCAAGACTGCCACTTTGAGCATTCAAGTAACGACAGTGACTAAGTGCATTGGAAAAAAGGACCAAAGTTTTACATCATCATGGTGTTACCTTGTTCCTGTAAATGCTAAATACAGTATATAAAAAATAACTGTAGAAAAAAGGTACATCCACTGTTGTGGAGATGCAGTGGAAAAAGAACCAAAGCTTTATATCATCATGGTGTTAACTTGTTCCTGTAAATACAAGATATATACAAAATAACTGTATGAATAAGGTACAACCGCTGTTGTGGAGATAGACAAAGACACACAACACTACTAATTGAGACAGAGGACAGAGAATTCATATGCCCCATCATTACTACTGATTCTGCGGGAAGCTGGTGAACAGAATGCCTGTTCTCCTCATGCGAGTGTACAGCCGTGCTGATTGCTAATACTTGGCCTGATTCTGGCCTGGACTCACCTTTTGTCTCCCAGCCCACTGTCCACTGTCTACTGCCCAGTGCCCAATACTCAATGCCCAGTGCCCAGTCTGGGGCGATCCTAGGCCCCTAAGGCTCTCACCTAGCACAGAGGCACGGGCAGTGCCAGCTCCACATGGGCACTAGCTGAAGAAACTAATGCTATGATCCAAGATGGCGTAGCGGTGCGGTCATGTATCCTGTAGTGTGCTCGTGTAAATAGCCTGTTTTTTTGTTTTTTTTGTCTTTTTCGTGTATATTTCTCAATCTCACTTTTGATCCTTCAACTAAATATACTTTCCTGCAACCCGCCTTACCCAATGTGGAACGGATTCTATTATTTCTTATACCTTTTTATCTAGAACCGGCTGAAACTAGCCAGCTAGCCAGCTAGCCAGCTAACTAACTACTTGCTAGCTACTTGCTATTAGCCACCGTTAGCGGTTTTCACCATTGTCCGTGGCCTGCACTACCTACCAGCCAGCTCTAGCCTGGACAATTATCGGCCAGTATGCACAGCGCGCTATCGACCCAGAACATATCGGATTTTCTGCCGGAATCACTGAATCACTGGACCTTTAACACCGGATCATCGCAACTAGCTAGCTGCAACCGAATAGATGTTGTTGTTGGCTTATCACCACTGTCCCGAAGCTAGCACCAGTTAGCCTTGAGCTAGCCTCGAGCCAGGCCCATCTCCCGGCTATCTACCTCTCTGTCAACCGGACGGGACCTCCTAGTGTCGACACGGAGCCCCGCCGATCCATCAGGACTGGTCTGCCGACGTAATCGCCTGATGTGGTTTCAACAGGCACGAAGATCCATCTGCTAGCCCCGGCCTGCTAGCACATGCAATCAACAGCCGTGCCTCCTGCTCACCTGTGCCGTAGCAGCCATCGAACTGCAGCCATCGAACTGCTCCCGGCCTCACCTATTGCTGTTCACTGGACCTTATCATCACTCAGCTACACAGCTGATGCCTGCTGGACTGTTCCCTTACACGGTACCCCCTCCTGTTTATCTGTCCTGTTTATCTGTTTAGCCTCAGCCCAAACTTTCGTCGCCATTACCAGTTGTTGTCTTAGCTCTCTCGAATAACACCTGTGATTGCTTTCTGCCTCTCTCCCATGTCAATATGCCTTGCCTGTTGCTGTTTCGGTTAGTTCTTATTATACAATTTCACTGTAGAGTCCCCAGTCCCGCTCAACCTGCCTCAGATAGCTCCTTTGTCCCACCCCCCCACACACGCGGAGTCCGGCTCAATCGGTGCCTCCAGTGATGCTATCTCTTTCATCGTTACCCAATGCTTAGGTTTACCTCCACTGTACTCATATCCTTCCATATCCTTGTCTGTACATAATGCCCTGAATCTATTCTACAACGCCCGGAAATCTGCCTCTTTTATTCTCTGTACCCAACGCACTAGAAGACCAGTTCTTAAAGCCTTTAGCCGAATCCTTATTCTACTCCTCCTCTGTTCCTCTGGTGATGTAGAGGTTAACCCAGGCCCTGTAGCCCCCAGTATCACTCCTACTCCCCAGGCGCTATCATTTGTTGACTTCTGTAACCGTAAAAGCCTTGCTTTCTTGCATGTTAGCATCAGAAGCCTCCTCCCTAAGTTTGAGTTATTCACTGCGTTAGCACACTCCGCCAAGCCCTCAATCTCACACAAATTATCAAGGAACCTACCAGGTACAACCCTAAATCCGTAAACATGGTCACCCTCATAGATATCATCCTGACTAATTTACCCTCTAAATACACCTCCGCTGTCTTCAACCAGGATCTCAGCGATCACTGCCTCATTGCCTGCGTCCGTAATGGTCAAACGACCACCCCTCATCACTGTCAAACGCTCCCTAAAACACTTCAGCAAGCAGGCCTTTCTAATTGACCTGGCCCGGGTATCCTGGATGGATATTGACCTCATTCTGTCAGTAGAGGATGCCTGGTTGTTCTTTAAAAGTGCTTTCCTCTCCATCTTAAATGAGCATGCTCCATTCAAAAAATTCAAAAACTAAGAACAGATATAGCCCCTGGTTCACCCCAGACTTGACTGCCCTCGACTAGCACAAAAACATCCTGTGGCGTACTGCATTAGCATCGAACAGCCCCCGCGATATGCAACTTTTCATGGAAGTCAGGAACAAATATACACAATCAGTTAGGAAAGCAAAGACTAGCTTTTTCAAACAGAAATGTGCATCCTGTAGCACTAACTCCAAAAAGATTTGGGACACTGTAAAGTCCATGGAGAATAAGAGCACCTCCTCCCAGCTGCCCACTGCACTGAGGCTAGGAAACACTGTCACCACCGATAAATCTACGATAATCGAAAATTTCAATAAGCATTTTGCTACGGCTGGCCATGCTTTCCACCTGGCTACCCCTACCCCGGCCACCACCTCTGCACCCTCTGCTGCAACTTGCTCATGCCCCCCCCCCCCCCCCCCGCTTCTCCTTCACCCAAATTCAGATAGCTGATGTTCTGAAAGAGCTGCAAAATCTAGACCCCTACAAATCAGCTGGGCAAGACAATCTGGACCCTTTCTTTCTAGCCGGTTCAACCTCTCTTTCGTATCATCTGAGATCCCCAGAGATTGGAAAGCTGCCGCGGTCATCACCCTCTTCAAAGGGGGTGACACTCTAGATCCAAACTGTTACAGACCTATATCCATCCTGCCCTGCCTTTTGAAAGTATTTGAAAGCCAAGTTAACAAACAGATCACCGCCATTTCGTATCCCACCGTACCTTCTCCGCTATGCAATCTGGTTTCCGAGCTGGTCATGGGTGCACCTCAGCCACGCTCAAGGTCGTAAACGATATTATAACCGCGATCGATAAAAGACAGTACTGTGCAGCCGTCTTCATCAACCTGGCCAAGGCTTTCGACTCTGTCAGTCACCGCATTCTTATTGGCAGATTAAATAGCCTTGGTTTCTCAAATGACTGCCTCGCCTGGTTCACCAACTACTTCTCAGATAGAGTTCAGTGTGTCAAATCGGAGGGCCTGTTGTCTGGACCTTTGGCAGTCTCTATGGGGGTGGCACAGGGTTCAATTCTCAGGCCGACTCTATTCTCTGTGTATATCAATGATGTCGCGCTTGCTGCTGGTGACTCTCAGATCCACCTCTACGCAGACGACACCATTTTGTATACATCTGGCCCTTCATTGGACACTGTGTTAACAAACCTCCAAACGAGCTTC
Organism: Coregonus lavaretus; assembly: GCF_964263955.1. Taxonomy (NCBI): domain Eukaryota; kingdom Metazoa; phylum Chordata; class Actinopteri; order Salmoniformes; family Salmonidae; genus Coregonus; species Coregonus lavaretus. The sequence goes on from NW_028161095.1 coordinate 8,493, forward strand.
AATGCCATACAACACTCCTTCCGTAGCCTCCAACTGCTCTTAAACGCTAGTAAAACTAAATGCATGCTCTTCAATCGAACGCTGCTTGCACCCGCCCGCCCGACTAGAATCACTACTCTCGGCGGGTCTGACTTAGAATATGTGGACAACTACAAATACCTAGGTGTCTGGTTAGACCGTAAACTCTCCTTCCAGACTCACATTAAGCATCTCCAATCAAAAGTTACATCTAGAATCGGCTTCCTATTTCGCAACAAAGCCTCCTTCACTCATGCTGCCAAACATGCCCTCGTAAAACTGGCTATCCTACCGATCCTTGACTTTGGCAATGTCATTTACAAAATAGCCTCCAACACTCTACTCAGCAAATTGGATGTAGTCTACCACAGTGCCATCCGTTTTGTCACCAAAGCTCCATATACTACCCACCATTGTGACCTGTACGCTCTCGTTGGCTGGCCCTCACTTCATATTTGTCGCCAATACCACTGGCTCCAGGCCATCTATAAATCTCTGCTAGGCAAATCCCCGCCTTATCTTAGCTCATTGGTCACCATAGCAACACCCACCCGTAGTATGCGCTCCAGCAGGTATATCTCACTGGTCATCCCCAAAGCCAACACCTCCTTTGGCCGCCATTCCTTCCAGTTCTCCACTGCTAATGACTGGAACGAACTGCAAAAATCTCTGAAGCTGGAGACTCTTATCTCCCTCACTAACTTTATGCATCAGTTGTCAGAGCAGCTTACCGAACACTGCACCTGTACACAGCCCATTCTGTAATTAGCCCACCCAACTACCTCATCCCCATATTGTTATTTATTTTGCTCATTTGCACCCCAGTATCTCTATTTGCACATAATCTTCTGCACATCTATTACTCCAGTGTTAATACTAAATTGTAATTATTTTGCACTAAATGAGAACTTGTTCTCAACTGGCCTACCTGGTTAAATAAAGGTTAAATAAAAAAATAAAAAAATAAAATAATAAAACAATACCCACACTGCATTCTTAGGTATTCTTTAAGTCAAACATTTATTTCTGTTGTCAGATTTATTCTGAATTAAAGAACAGATTTTGAGCTTTATATTTTCATGTAACAAATTGTATCCCATATAGATATCTCAACCAGTTTACTTGTTTTTGCTGAGTGACCACTGTTTTCAGCAAGTTTTCAGCAAGTGTAAATTAGTAAAACATAAACATAAAGTAATTACTCAAATCTCCATGAGAGCACAATCAAATGGAAAAAAGCAGTCAACTGAAACTACAACTCTCTCATAACTAATTAGTCCTGTTTTAGGATGTCAGTCAATTGTCAGTCACCCAAAAAAATAACTCTGCAACAGCAGCTATGAAATCCCACAGAGGGACCATCTTCTGTTCCCATGCCAGCTTGTGTCTCAAGCCAAAACAGGAAATGAGAGTTCTGTGAACCTGGTAGACAGCAAAGAATGTGAGAATTGACAGGTATTGGCAGTGGCTGCCAGAATGTGCTGCTTGTATCTGCCATCATCCCAAGATCAGACTCTCTGTTTCAGTGAGCTTATAAGTGAGCATATTCCATTTCTTATTTGATAAAAAGTCTGTATAGAGGTTAATTATCTAGACTAAACTGTTTGGGCAGAAACAAGGAACACGGCTCATCTATATTCATCATCCTATCATATAACTCTGGTCCTGATGGCTTAAAATATAAATATTATATACAGACACTCCCAAATATACTGGCACCGTTGCGCGAATTCACTATTTATTGTAAAATAAGATGAAATTGAAAAAACGTTTGGTGTTCACACGTGTATTTGTTTGATTGAATTAAAACCAATAAAAACTGATATTGAGATTTTTCACTTCAAAGTAAAAAAAGATTCTAATTCATTTGGTTAGAAGTGATTCTTGTTTATGTGTAATTGACTTCACCTGTGGTAAGTTGCAGGTGCCTACTGGGTACAAATAGTCATTCAATCAGTTCTGCAAAGAGAAAACAGAACATTCTGCTCCATAGACCTCCATTGAAAATGAAAGTGTGCCAATATATTTGGCGGCAACTGTAAATAGAAGGACACATTCACAATGCAACACTGTGATTGGAGGTGGGGAAACATCCTCTTTTTAAAAGCACTCACCCTGTCTGTACTTCCAATCTATACATCAGAACTCACAACATCACAACTCCACATAGACATAGGAGGCAGCTAAACCAGCTGCAACTACTCGTGGGTTCCCCTTTTACAACCACCCTCCGTCCCCTATGTACTCTCCAATGTGATCCTACCACAAAGCCTGCTCACACCCTGGCCAGCGCCTGTATTCGAAAAGCGTCTCAGAGTGTAGGAGTGCTAGTCCCACCTGTCAACATAATCTTATTCATTATGATCTAAATGGGACAAGTGATCCTAGATCAGCACTCCACCTCTGAGACACTTTGTGAATAAGGGCCCAGGAATGCCAGGTCGCCTACTCAAGATCAGGACACCTTCACCTGGTGCCATAGCCCTATCACATGACCACCAAGGCCCCCTCAAAGCCCCTCCTGGTCTCGGTCACCCTGGTCCCGCTCTCAGCCCCTCCTGGTCTCAGTCACCCTGGTCCCCCTCTCCCAAGGGTCCTGCTCTAGACAGAGATCAGGGCTTTGGTGAGCATTCCCCCTGCAGATGAAAGGTATTCTACAGTAGGATTAGTGACCATTCTGCAAAGCCTGATGACTTCGGAACATTCTCCCCTGTAGACCTTCTTTGCAAAATATGTGTTTTAATCAATTATTTGGTGACGTGATTATATTTAGTATAGTTTTATCTAAAAAGGATCACTTTTAAAATGTTTTAAATGGTATTTTTATGAAATTCACTGAGGAGTATGGTCCTCCCCTTCCTTCTCTGATGAGCCTCCACTGTTATATACAGTATCTCTGCTCATGGGTCCCAGGGGTTCTTTCTGTGCCATAGAGGAGTTGTCCTCTACACGGCCCAATGGAAATACAATCCAGTCGGCTACTGTACCCTGAGCTTAAAGGTCCCGAACAGTGAAAATCATGTTTTTCATCAAATTGGATGATATTTGGATGAAACTAGTTAATAGTAGGTTGACAGAAGTATGAAAAAGGACTGTAGCTGGTACATTGACAAAGTTGATCATAAAGTTACTGGTCCCCTCCCCCCATGTCAAACGCTTGGATTCAGGAGGCAGGCATTACATCCGGCTTTATGCAACGTCAATGGTAGCGTCTTATAATCTTAACAAATGTAAATATGTAATGCCTTAAAACCGTCATCACATGTGCGCATCATGCGGCTTTGTTTACAAACCGTAAGATACAGTGCATTCTGAAAGTATTCAGACCCCTTGACTTTTTCCACATTTTGTGACGTTACAGCCTTATTCTAAAATGTATTACTTTTTTTTTTCATCAATCTACACACAATACCCATAATGACAAAGCAAAAACACGTTTTTTAGAAATTTTGGCAAATGTATTACAAATAACAAACTGAAATATCACATTTACATAGGTATTCAGACCCTTCACTCAGTACTTTGTTGAAGCACCTTTGGCAGCAATTACAGCCTCGAGTCTTCTTGGGTATGACGCTACAAGCTTGGCACACCTGTATTTGGGGAGTTTCTCCCATTCTTCTCTGCAGATCCTCTCAAGCTCTGTCAGGTTGAATGGGAAGCGTCACTGCACAGCTATTTTCAGGTCTCTCCAGAGATGTTCAATCGGGTTCAAGTCCTGGCTCTGGCTGGGCCACTCAAAGACAATCAGAGACTTGTCCTGAAGCCACTCCTGCGTTGTCTTGGCTGTGTGCTTAGGGTCTTTGTCTTGTTGGAAGGCGAACCTTCATCCCAGTCGGAGGTCCTGAGCGATCTGGAGCAGGTTTTCATCAAGGATCTCTCTCTGTACTTTGCTCCGTTCATCTTTCACTCGATCCTGACTAGTCTCCCAGTCCCTGCCGGTGGAAAACATCCCCACAGTATGATACTGCCACCACTATGCTTCACCGTAGGGATGGTGCCAGGTTTCCTCCAGACATGACGCTTGGCATTCAGGCCAAATTCAGGTTTCTTCAGACCAGAGAATCTTGTTTCTCATGGTCTGAGAGTCTTTAGGTACCTTTTGGCAAACTCCAAGCGTGCTGTCATGTGCCTTTTACTGAGGAGTGGATTCCGTCTGGCAACTCTACCATTAAGGCCTGATTGATGGAGTGCTGCATAGATGGTTGTCCTTCTGGAAGGTTCTCCCATCTCCACATAGGAACTCTAGAGCTCTGTCAGAGTGACCATCGGGTTCTTGGTCACCTCTCTGACCAAGGGCCTTCTCCCCCGATTGCTCAGTTTGGCCGGGTGGCCAGCTCCAGGAAGAGTCTTGGTGGTTCCAAACTTCTTCCATTTAAGAATGATGGAGGCCACTGTGTTCTTGGGGACCTTCAATGCTGCAGACATTTTTTGGTACCCTTCCCCAGATCTGTGCCTCGACACAATCCTGTCTCAGAGCTCTACGGACAATTCCTTCGACCTAATGGCTTGATTTTTGCTCTGACATGCACTGTTAACTGTGGGACCTTATATAGACAGGTGTGTACCTTTCCAAATCATTTCCAATCAATTGAATTTACCACAGGTGGACTCCAATCAAGTTGTAGAAACAACTCAAGGGTGACAAATGGAAACAGGATGCACCTGAGCTCAATTTCGATTCTCATAGCAAAGGGTCTGAATACTTATGCAAATATGGTATTTCTGTTTTTTATTTTTAATACATTTGCGAAAATGTCTAAAAATCTGTTTTCCGTTTGTTGTTATGGGGTATTGTGTGTAGATTGCTAAGGATGTATAATTTTTTTTATCAATTTTAGGCTGTCACGTAACAAAATGTGGAAAACGTCAAGGGGTCTGAATACTTTCCGAAGGCGGGAGGGGGTGCCCTTTTTTATTTTGAGCACCTGCCCCCTGAAAGGTCTGTACACGGCCCTGTTCCTCACACAGGGGACTAGAAGCAATTCTTTATACATACAGTACTAGAAGCAATTCTTTATACATACTTAAGTAGGCCTATGCTAGTTGAGCTAGACCACAAGCTGAGGCTAATCTTAGCATAGCGTTTCCTCATTTCCTCAGGTCTAGCTGTGAGTATGGCCAATCCTTATTACCCATGCCTTTATTAAGATGCAGACGCAGGACTATGCTAATTTCACCCTACATCCTACAGAAGTAAAACAACAAAAATTGGCCTTCATTAAAAAAGGCCCCATGCATTATTCAAAGAGCACAAGGCCAGAGGAATGGCTGAAGGCCAATTATAGAAACCACTGCAGGAATTCTCCCCAGTCGGCACTTTCTCTTCAAACAAAACCTCCGATGTGGATCCACTTGGTATTGTCATCATTAATGTTTAATATAGAGAGTGTATGTTGAGACGGCAGAGAACTGTTGGGGAGAAGCGTTGAATGGCATTAATTGAGAGGAAAGACCAAAATAAGAAAGAGAGAAAGAGGAGTATATTGATGATTAACTGTGGAGGTAGCCCCAGGGCATTATGGCTGACCTATTTCTGGAAAGCCACGGTTCCTCGTATCAGCCTCTTCAAACCCGCTGTTCACTCATACGCATACACACTCAAGCACATACACACTCAAGCACAGTGGTGGAAAAAGTACCCTATTGTCATACTTGAGTAAAAGTAAAGTCCTCTGTATGGGTGGTCCTCTGTAGCTCAATTGGTAGAGCATGGCGCTTGTAACGCCAGGGTAGTGGGTTCGATCCCCGGGACCAACCATACGTAAAAATGTATGCGCACATGACTGTAAGTCGCTTTGGATAAAAGCGTCTGCTAAATGGCATATTATATTATTATTATTATAAAGATACCTTAATAGAAAATGACTCAAGTAAAAGTGAATGTCACCTAGTAAAATACTACTTGAGTAAAAGTCTAAAAGTATTTGGTTGTAAATATACTTAAGTATCAAAAGTAAATATCATTGCTAAAATATACTTAAGTATCAAAAGTAAAAGTATAAATCATTTCAAATTCCTTATATTAAGCAAACCAGAAGGCACCATTTTCTTATTTTTATTTATTTACGGATAGCCAGGGGCACACTCCAACACTTAGACATAATTTACAAACAAAGCATTTGTGTTTTGTGAGTCCGCCAGATCAGATGCAGTAGGGATGACCAGGGATTTTCTCTTTAAGTGCGCGAATTTGACAATTTTCCTGTCCTGCTAAGCATTCAAAATGTAATGAGTACTTTTGGGTGTCAGGGAAAATGTAAAAAACACATTATTTTCTTTAGGATTGTAGTGACGTAAAAGTAAAAGTTGTCAAAAATATAAATAGTAAAGTAAAGTACAGATACCCCCCAAAAATACTTAAGTAGTACTTTGAAGTATTTTTACTTAAGTACTTTACACCACTGCTCAAGCACACACACTCACACACACAAACACATACACTCACACACATGAACACAGACAAAAACCCAAAAGAGGTAAGGTCAGAGAAAATATGTGTATAAGTTTTTAACACATACAGTTTAACAAACACTCATAGAGCCACACTCAAACACATACACACTTGCATATACAGCAGGTTGCTGTACAATTTGAAAATTCCCATTTGAATCATTCAACCATTTTTTTAATGTATCAGATCTTGTATTCAGTTCAAATTAATTAATTTCCTGTGTCTTGTAAAATGTGACTCAGTGTTTAATCACTGTTTCGCTGTGCGTCGCCTGGTGTAGCACTCAGCTCTGTGTTGTGAGATGACACAAGGTTGTGTGTAGTGTTGGATGCTGAGCTGAGTGACCCTCACCGAGTCTGACTCCTCCATTCACTATGACTCAGGATCTCACAGCAGTGCTACTCTGCTCTTTCGCTCTCTATCTCTCTCTCTCCCTCTCTCTCTCTCTCTGAGCAACACTGCTGCTCTTTGCTCTGTGAGAGTGAACTCAATCATGAAGTCACAGCTCAAAATGAACCCTTACCACAGGTGATAATAGAGAGAAGAACATGAGGTCATAGCGGCAGCCATTTGTGGTGTTGTTTTTCGGACACTTTGCTTCAAACTTCACCTCAGCCAATTTCCCTCTGGCCCCCTATCCCGCTGATATTCCTTTTCTGGAAATAGCTCTATTTACATAATCACCTTGGCTTTAGTTGTGACAACAACCCAAGTTCACATAATGTCGTCTCTTTTCACAGTGCATGCAGTAAAGCAGTGGAGGCTCCTCAGAGGAGGAAGGGGAGGACCATCCTCCTCAGTAAATTTCATAAAAATTAAAATGGTAAAACATAAAAAAAGTTATCCTTTTTAGATAAAACTATACTATATATAATCACATCACATAACAATTGATTAAAACTCACTATTTTGCAAAGAAGGTCTACAGTAGCCTCAACAGCACTCTGTAGGGTAGCACAATGGTGTAGCCGGAGGACAGCTAGCTTCCGTCCTCCTCTTCGTACATTGACTTCAATACAAAACCTAGGAGGCTCATGGTTCTCACCCTCTTCCAAAGACTTACACAGTAATTATGACAACTTCCAGAGGACGTCCTCCAGCCTATCAGAGCTCTTGCAGCATGAACTGACATATCTTCCACCCAAACAAAGAATCAGATAATTAATCTAGTACTGAAAGCATAAGCTACAGCTAGCTAGCACTGCAATGTATAAAATGTGGTGAGTAGTTGACTCAAAGAGAGAGAAAGACAATAGTCAATAACAGTTTTGAACAAATTAATTTCTTCCAAAATGAAGGAGAAGCAAGAGAGAAATAGAGAGAGAGAGATTTTGTCATTTTATTTCACTTTCAGTTTCACTTACTTAGCTAGCAAATGCAGCTAGCTAGTTTAGCCTACTGAAACACCATGCTCAAACATAGCTGGCTAGGACTATCCAACACAACACTGGAACTCTTCCAAGTCAAGGTAAGCTTTTAGTATTACTAATTTATTGCCAACGGGACCTGCTGGCGTAACTGCTTACTGACTGTACACTGTAACGTTACTGCATGATTGTAGCGGGTTTACTAACGCGTTAGTTCTATTAGCTATGCTGACTATGACATTACTTTAGCTAATATGGTGACAATGATGTTGGCTGTGTGTAGCGGTTTGGCTTGGAAAGGTTTTTTCGACTGGTCACATACAGCTGATGTGTTGTGCATTGAAGTCCACAAGCGAAGGGACAAGGTGAGAAGAGTAGGGCGCATAGAAGTAATACAATGTGGCTGCTATGAAAGTGAACTGTGTTTACGCTTGATCAGGGGTGTATTAATTCCGCCGACTCTGTTGAAAAACATTTCTTAAACGGAAGAAAACTGAACAAAATGGGGATAAACATACCTGAATTTGTCCAATTGAAACTCTCGTTTGCAACTGTTGGACTAATGATTACACCCTATATCAGCTAGATGCAGGAAAGAGTGTGCAAGGCGGTATTGAATGTCACTGTCTGTCCATATGTCACTGTCTGTCCATATGTCACTGTCTGTCCATATGTCACTGTCTGTCGCCTGTCTGTTGTAAACTTTCCTCCATAGGCTAGGTTGTAGCAACCTCATGATGGGTACAGGGAAAATTTGAGTATCATGTAGTAGCCTAAACCTATCGCCGTTACATTGAACTGGGTGAATGGAATATGAATGACAGTCATCCAATATGCTGTAATAGAAATAAGGCCATGCTCATGAAAAACAAATTGTCCTCCCTCATCTTAAACGGCACTGACCGCCACTGCAGTAAAGGATTTAACATATTCAATGGTCCAAATATATCAAGCAGAGAGAAACTGAAAGATCTCTGATGCTCTATCCATGCCAAGAAGTGGGACAGTTAAAGGCAGTGAGAGAGTTAAAGGCAGTGAGAGAGTTAAAGGCAGTGAGAGAGTTAATGGCAGTGAAACAGTTAAAGGCCCTGAGAGATTTGAAGAGAGTTAAAGGCACCAAGAGATTTAAAGGCAGTGAAACAGTTAAAGGCAGTGAGAGATTTGAAGACAGTTAAAGACAGTGAGAGATTTAAAGAGAGTTAAAGGCCCTGAGAGATTTAAAGAGAGTAAAAGGCCCTGTGAGATTTAAAGAGAGTTAAAGGCCCTGAGAGATTTAAAGAGAGTTAAAGGCCCTGAGAGATTTAAAGAGAGTTAAAGGCCCTGAGTGATTTGAAGACAGTTAAAGACACCAAGAGATTTAAAGTCCCCTGTTTTGGTACTGGTGCTATTGGAATTTTAACATATTGTCCAATGTACAGTACATTGTGTAATTTACCAATGGTTCTGAAATAGCGCCAGAGGGATATCCAAAGTCAACCCAAATTTACTACAAGCATTATGATCAGGTCGCGTGCAGTTGCACTCCGAATTGATGATTACTTGTGTGCTGCCAGCTGTGGGCATGTGGGCAGGATTGAATCAACCCCAACTGTAATTTACATTGTGATGCGCAACCACAAGTCTCACAAAACTCTGTTTTGGACGAGATTGACTTTTTAATCAAAATTATCCTATTTACACTTTGTAGTCAATTTTGACAGTAGAATAAATGTTTGTGACTCATATCGATGTCACATAGGCTGTTATCTAAATGAGAAGTTGCTCTTTAAAGGCACTGAGCGAGTTAAAGGTACTGAGAGAGCTGTAGAGTGTCTCATCTATGACCAGTAGCAGCTGGAAGGGAGGGTGAAGGAGAGGCGGAGACTGCGTGGAAGCACAGATTATCTGTAGGACGCCGGGCGCAGAGGGCCTGGGACAGGAAGCCGGGGCGTCAGGCCGAGGAGTCAGGCCACTGCAAGGCACGCTGTGCTGTGCTGTGTGCGAATCACATGCCATAAGGAGGCTGTGGTTGCCAGATAGTGGTCTGGAGGCACAGCTGGTGGGGATAGATAAAGTAACACAGCAAAAAGGGAAATGTATGGCCGAATGTGGCAACACAGCTCTCCTCCTTTCAACTGCCGCTGACAAGCAGCAAGTCATCCTGTTTGATTTATACAAACCAAGCCCTGGGTTCAGATGCCACTGAAAACAAGGGGTTTGGGGTTTGGAATTATGCTGTATGTGAGCTTAGTATGAAGTTGATACGTACTGCATGTCTCCAACAGTATCTTGACTGTTGCCGTCTCTTTAAGCACAGACAGTCAGACCTCAGCACTGAATTCAGTTTCCAGTATGTTCTCTTATTGGCCCTGCAGAAATAATTCCCAGAGCTATTAGGAGTGACTGTTTGACATTTCTACTCGTAGTGAGGTGGGTTCACATGCAAGGTCATCTCATATAGCACAGGAGATCTGCTCCTGGTGCAGCCTGCGCTGTCTGGTCTCATTACAGAACAGGTCTGTGGAGCAGGGCCAGGCCTGCACACACACACACACACACACACACTTCCCCAAGGGTAGGGACGCCTCACAGCGTCTAGCCATGATGGACGTGTCATCAGGTGTGCGTCCATACCTCTAATGGCTCCAAAGCCCCACGGAGGGGAGAGAGAGGGGCCTATAATGCAAGCCAGCTAATTGGGCTCCATACCTGCTGGCGCGTGGGTCCTAATTGACTGAGCAGGGTCTCACGGGGTAGATCTCTGCCAAGTAACAGCACACTCTGGGGGGCCTAAACATAGCCAGAGTTCCCCCCACCATCTCCAACCTCCAGAGACCTCCAACCAGGAGTCCAGGGCTTAGCCTCACCTGGCAAACTGGCTATGGTAGGCTACATATTCAACTGAAACAAATGACCTTTGTGAATGTTTAACACAGAGTTGTGTGTGTGTGTGTGTGTGTCTTTGCGTGTGTCTGTGCATGCGTGCCTCTTAAAGTCCATGTTACACAGTGCCTCTCAAAACTTAGGTTAACTCAATCCTCTTCCAAAGAGCCCGAAGCTTCATTATCTTAAATTAGCCTGCCTGAAATCAGCGTACTGAAATTACGGATAGAGCTGAAAATACAAAGTCCTGCTCCTGTCCTCTCTCCTTCCAGGCAGTTTAAGCCAAGAACTTCCGTTCATCGATTAAGTAGGATTATGTGGCCTGCAGCAGGGTTTAGCTACCCTGGTCCTGCACTGGGACGCACACAGTGTGTACAGGCTTTTGTTCCAACAGAGCCCCTAACTACCTTGGCTAATTGAGCTGTTAATTGAACTGTTGTCTTAATTAAATATCTCCTGACACTTCTTTGCTCCCAGTCCCTGGTATTGGAGACGTGTGGCAGTTGTTACTCCGAGGTAGTTCCAAAACAGACACAGCTCATAATCTGGGGACTGATTGCAACATTATTAGATTGAAGCTGATTTAGGCTGTCATTAAAAGCTTTGTCGCTAGTCAGGCTTTAAGCTGAATCTGATTATATTAATCTATTCTGACTATTTTAATTGCACCACATGCCAATTTCATGTAAATGTAGATTAATTAATTAATTGTCACCATCTTAAAGACAAACTTCTCTTAAAAGTTTGAGAGAAATAGTAACCAATTTGTAACAAAGACAATTATGTAGTTAGTAGATAAACTACTTTAATTCTTATTGTTTTAACCTAGCAGTCTCACAGCCACAGTGAGGACAGTAGCCATTTCAGGGATCAAATGTGCATCTACATTCAACAACATGAAAACAACCTTTCAGAGCAATGGAGCTCAAACACCTGCAGGCAGAGTGCACTTCCACCTCACCCCTCCTTCCCTCCCTCTGCTCCTCCTCGCTCGCCCCCTCATTGCCCTCACACACACACACACCCTCTGCGTCGTCCCCAGGGGAGCCCTGGAGTAGAGTGAGGCCTGGTCAGCTTGGAGCTCAGAGCTCAGCTGTTCCCCTGACTCATCGCCCAGTTCCTGGAACAGTGTGTGTGTGTGTGTGTGTGTGTGTGTGTGTGTGTGTGTGTGTGTGTGTGTGTGTGTGTGTGTGTGTGTGTGTGTGTGTGTGTGTGTGTGTGTAGGATGAGGAGGATGCGGTGGGAAGACGCTAACTTTATCATCTGCTCCGAGGGGCCCTGGCAGATGGTGCTCCTGGGCGATTGCGACAGTGCCGTTTCCCACTAGCAGGCTGGGGACAACATGAAAGACGGGTTTTGTCACTGCCACGGCAGAAAGAGTGTCAACAAGGATGTGATGAAGTAAGACCAGTGGTATGAGAATAAGGAGGGAGTGGAAGGAGAGGAGAAAGAGAAGGGAGGAGGAGTAGAGGAGGGAGGTGGGGTCATGAAGCTCTCATTTAGGCCTAGCTCCTGAGAATGATTGCTCTGGATTTTCCATTTGTAGATGCTCTACAGATGGTCATACTATCAACAAACAATGTGTTGATAAGCAACCGCTTGTTAAGGTTACGGTCAGGGTACGGTTTAGAATAAGGGTTAGGGTAAGGGTAATGAGTTAAGGTTAGAGTTAGGGCTAAGGTTAGGGTAAGGGTTAAGTTTAAGGTTAGAATAAGGTTTAAAGTTAGGGTTAGAGTTAGGGTTAGGGTTAGTAGATAGTTAGTTGAAATGTTACTTGTAGTCTGTAGATAGTCTGTAGAGCTTACCGATTAATTTTGTATGGTTAACCAAGATTGAGTGATTCTTTCAGCTGGGAATGTTTGACATATTAACTTTCAACACATAATGGAAACAACCTTTGTTCTCAATAGCAGCTTAGACTTCAATGTGGAGATACCACCCAGCTAACGCCAAAGGTTCTGCAAACATTTGTATATGGTTCCCGTTGGGTTTGGTTCTCATTTGGTTATGGTTCACAGAAACTAATGGTTGTGAGAGGAACTTTCTCACAACATTCTGAGAATGTTTAAGGTTCTGCCTGGTATTGATGTTGCTATGACTCCAGCATCTGTGTGTGTGTGTGTGTGTGTGTGTGTGTGTGTGTGTGTGTGTGTGTGTGTGTGTGTGTGTGTGTGTGTGTGTGTGTGTGTGTGTGTGTGTGTGTGTGTGTGTGTGTGCGTGAGTGAGTGAGTGTGTGTATGTGTAGGGTCAGGTATTCAGCGTGGTTGGCCCTTGTAACAGGTAGAGAGCTCGGTCCCATGGTGATTCTAAATAGACTACTATTATAAAGGTTTCCATGGCAGCTGTAGATGGTCACCAACGGAACCAACAAACATATTACAGTAAAAGGCTCCGCTTCTGACTCTGTAAGCTCTCACAGGTACTGGATTTTATCCTTTGGCAAAAACAGAATAAAACTCGAATAAATCTCTTGTTTGTAATTGGTATCCAGGTACCATTGTTGACACAGAAGCATATGCTTGACATATGCTTGAAAGGGCTTTGCCTGTTTCAATAAAACAGAATCACAGATGTATTTGCAGTGTTTCCCCATGGTGGACGACAAACTGTGAGGTCACCAGACCTCTGACCACATGAGGGAGATCCTCGCCTCTCCTTTCGTCCACCGCTGAGATGTGTGGTCCAATGGGAAGCCAGCACCCTGTGACTCTGAGGGTGCTTTGGGTTTTGGACTAATAAATCATAGGGAGTGTTTTGAGGAGTGCTGGTCCTGAGAGCTAACCGCTAGGCTAACCGCTAACTCTGTGGCGCTGTTCATGAGAGCTTATCGCTAGGCTAGCTAATCACTAACTCTGTGGTGCTGGTCCTGAGAGCTAACCACTCGGCTAGCTAACCACTAACTCTGTGGAGCTGGTCATGAGAACTAACCGCTAGGCTAGCTAACCACTAAGACCCTCTACAAGCTTCACGTGCGTAGATCTACGCATTTGCGTGCACTGGGTGGAGTCAGATTATTTTTACGCACACCCTTTGGTAACATGATACCTCGCCAGTCCAGACTCCCAAATTGCAACATTCACAAGGGAGCAACAAAGGTTTTCTTGTTGTCTTCTCATTTGTGGTGAAAGCAAAAGAGGTCACTAGACCTCTGACTATATGAGGCAGATTCTGACATGTTGTCTTCCCTTGCTAGCGAGTTGGCCAAACACTGCAAGCTCGCTAGCCTTTTAGCTTCCCACATCTCCATGTGAAACAATCAGATTTATAATTAAATGATATGCCCTGGAAAATGTTCTTATACTTGCCAATGTAACCTACAACATTATCCCAATTTCATATGCTGCTTCAATGTATTCGCTCCCATATCAGCAAAAAATATAATCATTATTATTCACAGAGAAAAAAAAGCATATGAAGCGAGCTTCATTGTCTACACAACACTGCCCCCATGGCTGCGCAAGGAATGATACGGCACATTACAATTTTCATGTGGCACGGGAGTACGTCGGATGTCGGAGCGCACTTCAAGGAGACGCCCCTTTTGTGATGAAAAACTACATTGAGACGCTGCGCTACGCTCCAAATTATCCGTCTCCATAGGGCATAAATTGGCCTTAACTCTGGGGGTAGCTGGGTCCAAAAGGCAGGAAACCTTGTGAACCAACCTCCACTGAACTGCATCTGAACCAAGCCAGTGATTTAGAGCTGCCCTCTTCTCGATATACTACATAGACAAGTTACTAGGAATTCCTAGTCAGATGCTGAATATCAACTTGAGTTATCAGTGAAGAGGAAGACTGGCGGTCGTGTGGTGTGATACTGCAAGTCCACACACCACTGTTGTATGTTATCGACGCTGAAGCGTACACTGTTTATGGTAGACAGGACCACAACTGTAACTCATTTTGTTTCTGTTTTTCATCCTAAGTGGTGTTACAGATAGGGATATGTCAAAATGTCAACATATTTCATGTCATGTGTAGAGATTTATTTGAATGGAGTAATATTTCATTCTGCCTCAAAAATGTCCTTGTCGGGAATAGCAGAAGCATATTGTTATGGCTTGATACTGTATCAGTTGTAACCTCGCATGTTAGGGCATTAGGGTCCATGTACTTGCATTCTTCACTCATAATTTAAACAGAATATTTTGGCAGAGCACTCCTATAGAATGTATTAAGTATGTCATAATATGGCACTGAAAAGGCTGTGTGTGTGCACATGTGTGTGTGTGTGAGAGAGAGAGAGAGAGAGAGAGAGAGAGAGAGAGAGAGCACTTTGGAGTTTGTGTAAGATAGATTGACACAATAAAACAGTGTAAGGTCATTGGAGGTTCAAGTTCAGAAGTGAAGTGTGTGTAGAGTGTTTCTGCTGCAGGGCCAGTGGTGGTACATTAGTGATGCACCGTGACCAGAGGCACATGGGTGGTGGCTGCAGGCTGCAGGGCCAGTGGTGGTACATTAGTGATGCACCGTGACCAGAGGCACATGGGTGGTGGCTGCAGGCTGCAGCCAGTGAGTGATTGGGAGGACAGGAACAGGACAGGAAGTCCTTCTTGAACGTCCTTCAGCTGATTGACACCTTCTGTACTGCACACAGAATGACCCACAATAACACAATCAGATAACACACTCATTATTAATGCTGTTCTTATACACACACACACACACACACACACACACACACACACACACACACATTTAACCACCTGCATTTCTCTTTATTGCTTATCCTCTCTGAGAGCTATACTGAACAAAAAACATAAACGCAACATGTAAAGTGTTGGTCCCATGTTTCATGAGCTGATCCTGGCTCCCCAGTGGGTGGGCCTGGCTCCCAAGTGGGTGGGCCTATGCCCTCCCAGGCAAACTCAGTAAATTGTTGAAATTGTTGCATGCTGCATTTATATTTTAGTTCAGTATATTTCTGAATATTTCACAGGAAACATCTCTGACACAGTGCCATCTGAATCTATATTAGACACGTTGAGGTCTGTAATCTGCATGGGGAAAAAAATCCAATCATTTACCTAACAGTGGGAAATTAGACCCAAACTTAGTGTGAAATTAGTCGGAATACATTTCTCCTATTTGGGGAACTTTTGAAAGCCTTGTGTCTTTGTTCCAAAGTTTCGACAGGGAAGCAGATGGCTCTTCTCTGTGTGAGTCTATTGGTGGAGTGTGACTTCGCCTCTGGATGTGCCACTGATGCTGCTGCTATGCTATCTACCAGTCAACAGCCAAGCGGTGAAGGCAGCCAGTCGAGTCGACCCACCCTCCAACCGACAAACTGTGAACAGTGAGCACAGTGGAGAAGAGAGAGGCACTCGAATGAAGGAGCGAAGGGGCTCACACACACGCACTCACACACACACTCAAACACACACACACACTGATAAATGTACAGTACCCACAGCTTCACGCCAACAAATAGTCATAGGTCAAATCAAATCAAATGTTTATTGGTCACGTGCACAGGATACAGGGTGTAAACAGGGCTTACTTGAAAGTTCTTCCTCAACAGTGCAATACACATTTAAACAACGTTGAGGGAGAGCTCGCAAGATGGCAACCTTACTCGTCGGTGCCATCTGAAATCACTGAGGCCCAGTTCTTGTTTGATACTGTCTCATTTGACACTTATCCTATCCTAAAAACAAGTTCACATTGCTATGATTCCTATTCTAAAGGAGCTGAAGACATTATGTACCATAGTTGTCTTTTATGGAGTCACAGTTCACTGCTCTGTTCCTCCCATAAACCCTGTGAAGCATGTTAGCCAATGGACTGCTACATTTTTACATTTTAGTAGACGCTCTTATCCAGAGCAACTTACAGTTAGTGAGTGCATACAGTATGTTTTAAATTTTTCATACTGGCCCCCCGTGGGAATCGAACCCACAACCCTGGTGTTGCAAACGCCATGCTCTACCAACTGAGCTACATCCCTGCCGGCCATTCCCTCCCCTACCCTGGGCCAATTGTGCGCCGCCCCATTGGTCTCCTGGTCGCGGCCAGCTACGACAGAGCCTGGATTCGAACCAGGATCTCTAGTGGCACAGCTAGCACTGCAATGCAGTGCCTTTGACCACTGCGCCACTCGGGAGTCTCCCACCACAACAGAGGACCACACACTCCGCTCTCCATACTGTACTATATGTCTGCTACGTGTACAGTCTCCGTCCTCTCTCCCTGCCTCCTCTTCCCCTCACAAGACGTTTCCTGTTTCCTCTATTATAGATTTCAAAGAACATCTGCTAACCATCCCTGAACCTCGTGAGATTTTCATTTAGCCCAGTTAATTACTCTATCAAGCCAGGTTCATTATCATATTCCTCGTCTTTAAAAAATGCACTAGGCGCCGTGCATGTGCGCCGGGCCTGTGTGCGTGCGTGGTAAAGCCTCCTGAAGGAAGGCAGGTGTGTTTTGCGAGCGCACCAGTGCAGCCACAACTGCACTAATGAACTGGAACATGGAAGAGAACAAGAGCTGAGTTCTCTGCCTACAAGGAAATCTATCATGCTATCTCTCCTGTGAGGCTGTGTTAATCTGGATGATGAGTGATGTACCTTCCCCATGGAGTGATGCGATGTCCTTTTTGTGTCATAAGTGCATCATGCATGGGCCTGCTATCACTGTTAGTGATACAGTACATTTTTCTCTGTAGATCTAGGGTATAATTCAACTGAATCTAAACATCTTTGGGTTGTTACCTTTGAAAGCTTCTAGCATCAGGTTTTGTGTAGGAAAACATTACCTTCGGCACTTTTCACTTACACAACAGAATGCGGTCTATCACTGGGCCTTGTGGTGCAAGTGAGAACAAAGGGATGACATCCACACTCAGCTCACTAACTGCAAGGGATGACCTCCACACTCAGCTCACTAACTGCACTGTGACACTCAGAGAGGTCAGAATACTGGAAGCATCTAGTTGTTTACCTCCTAAAGGTCCCAGCCTCCATCAGACAATAAAAACAGCAGATAAAAGGACAGCAGAGTTTCACACAACTAAACACAACTGCATTATCTCTCCGCTAGATGCAGTAAACAAGCACCCGCAGGTTAGAAAGCGGGCTAAACAACGCAACAATCGACTTTTATGAGATTAATTCAGAGGTGTACTTGAAATAACCTTTCATGTGCTGCCATTATTGTATTAATCTATTCTAAAACAATTTGGTTGAATTAATTAGAGCGTACATACAGTGTTTCAACCAAGCATTCTGCCTGCCTAGTGACAGATGGCCCTGTACTGAGAAATAAATGGCTGGATATACTCAAGAAAAAATGGAAAGAGAGAGAGAGAGAGAGAGAGAGAGAGAGAGAGAGAGAGAGAGAGAGAGAGAGAGAGAGAGAGAGAGAGAGAGAGAGAGAGAGAGAGAGAGAGGGAGAGAGAGAGAGAGAGAGAGAGAGAGAGAGAAAGATTTTACATTTTAGTCATTTAACAGACGCTCTTAGCCAGATGTGACATACAATTAGTGCATTAATCTTAAGCTAGGTAGGTGAGAAAGAAAGAAGAAAGAAAGAAAGGAAAGAAAGAAAGAAAGAAAGAAAGAAAGAAAGAAAGAAAGAAAGAAAGAAAGAAAGAAAGAAAGAAAGAAAGAAAGAAAGAAAGAAAGAAAGAAAGAAAGAAAGAAAGAAAGAAAGAAAGAAAGAAGAAGAAAAAGAAAGAAAGAAAGAAAGAAGAAAGAAAGAAAGAAATAAAAATAAATAAATAAAGAAGAAACTGTGATTTTCCCCATGCGGTGGAGTAATGTTACAGACATTAATATTTTAGGATTAGTACTAGCACTAGAAATGTAGCAAAGATAGGTGGCTTAAACTGCAGGGTGATGACTGCTATTATCTCAATCCAATAGTGTGTGGGATGGCGGATGGGGTGCAACCTTCAACAGTGCCTGGATGAACCTATCCATATGGTGGATAAGTCTCTCAGAGTCTCTCAGCACATTAACCTTGGATACAACGAAGAGTTGTCCTCCACTTTGACTGACAGCCTGACATTTCCCGGTATGTAAAACATTTTGTTCACTAGGGATGGGCACGGTTATTCGAATATTCAAATATCCAAACGGACGTTAGAATTCGAAGTACTTCCGAGTATTCATTTTTTAGAAAAAAAAATCATAGGCCTATTTTAACAAAAAGGCTTTGTCTCAATTAAATAAAATGATATTTGTGACATTGCTAGAAACAAGGATATACCATGACATTTTAAATGTAATAAAACAACAACATTTTGATTGTAGTTTTTATGACATGCGCCCCATAAAAAGACATACACTGGCATAACACAGTTTCTCTTCTGCGGAGAGATCGTTTCTAAACTAAAACTCATAAAGAAATACCAAAGAAGCTTTAGGCTCTCGGTCTGATATGTGCTTTTGAACACCTGAGTAAGCTCCACTCATTGCACTGGCACCGTCGTAGCCTTGACCACGGCATTTGTTCACCGATATCCTCTTATACTTTCAATCAGTTAAATGTTTTTTAGTCACATTCCTGCAGCCCAAGAA
Source organism: Coregonus lavaretus (assembly GCF_964263955.1). Taxonomy (NCBI): domain Eukaryota; kingdom Metazoa; phylum Chordata; class Actinopteri; order Salmoniformes; family Salmonidae; genus Coregonus; species Coregonus lavaretus. The sequence goes on from NW_028161095.1 coordinate 27,712, forward strand.
ACAAACACATAGCTTCCTAGTACATCTGGACATTAAAAAGGTTTATGAATGACTTTTTGGAGGGTTACTTTCAAAATGATTTAATTAAAACATATTTTTTAAAGGTATCGATGACAGAGCATGTCACACACTCCACCGGCCCATGCCCATCTCCAACCCTGCTGCAGGGCACACTGTCTCTCCCGAGTTACACAGGCTGTGCAGCAAGCAAGTGTCCAAGTTTGAACAAAGTAAAAAAAAAAAAAAATGTTTTTAGACTATCCGGATAGCCTAAAAAAAAATCATGATATTAATCGAATAGTGAAATTATTCAAATCCCCATTCCTACTGTTCACTTCAATGTGCAAAGGGAGATTTTGAAGGGTGCAGGGATTTTAAGAGATGGAAGAGGAGCGGACTCGACTGAAGTGCAAAACATTCCCCATCATAGCAAAACATTGCCCATCATAGCAAAACATTCCCCATCATAGCAAAACATTCCCCATCATAGCAAAACATTCCCCATCATAACAAAACATTCCCCATCATAGCAAAACATTCCCCATCATAGCAAAACATTCCCCATCATAACAAAACATTCTCGTCATAACAAAACATTCTCGTCATAACAAAACATTCTCATAACGTGGAGGACAAGTTAATGGGGAGTGGAGAAGTGGTGAGTATCATAATGCACATTGGGGTGCAAGTCCAACCAAGTCTTGACTTTTTAATGACAATTTCAACTTTGCTGATTATGCTCTCAAAGAGCAGAGAGGGAGAGTAGAGAGGGAGAGCGGAGAGGGAGAGTGGAGAGGGAAAGTAGAGAGGGAGAGCAGAGAGGGAGAGCGGAGAGCAGAGGAGAGCAGAGAGCAGAGAGGGAGGGCAGAGAGGGAGAGCAGAGAGGGAGAGCGGAGAGGGAGAGCGGAGAGGGAGAGTGGAGAGGGAGAGTAGAGAGGGAGAGCAGAGAGGGAGAGCGGAGAGCAGAGAGGGAGAGCGGAGAGCAGAGAGGGAGAGCGGAGAGCAGAGAGGGAGAGAGCAGAGAGGGAGAGCGGAGAGGGAGAGCGGAGAGCAGAGAGGGAGAGCAGAGAGGGAGAGCAGAGAGGGAGAGCGGAGAGCAGAGAGGAGAGCAGAGAGGAAGAGCGGAGAGCAGAGAGGGAGAGCAGAGTGGGAGAGGAGAGAGGGAGATGAGAGAGGGAGAGTAGAGAGGGAGAGCAGAGAGGGAGAGCGGAGAGCAGAGAGGGAGAGCAGAGAGAGAGGGAGAGAGGGAGATGAGAGAGGGAGAGTAGCGAGGAGAGCAGAGAGGGAGAGCGGAGAGCAGAGAGGGAGAGGAGAGAGGGAGAGGAGAGAGGGAGAGCAGAGAGGGAGAGCAGAGAGCATTTAAGGTTAGCTAATGCACCCAAAGACTGCTTTTCTTTTTGCAATCCCACATCAGCTACTCCAGGATGGGTGATGGATATGAAACCTTTGGCTTTGTCTGGAGCTCTAAGAGTGTTCCTACCTCTGCCATGGCTCCAACCTGTCATAGATGATACATTTGACTTGGACAGGAGGCTATATCATCTTGCAGTCTCCCTATTCC
>NW_028161094.1:0-40860 GCF_964263955.1 Coregonus lavaretus
AATCCAATGGGTTTCTCTGACCCATCCTCCGTCTGATGAGAGAGTACTGCCTCGACACCATAGGGCGAGGCATCACATGACAGGATGATCTCTTTGTCTTAGTCAAAATGAACCAGCAGTTGTGCTGATTGTAGTTGTGCTTTCACTTCCTTAAAAGCTTTCTCTTGTGCTGGCCTCCACTTCTGTTTACAGTCTTTGTGTAGCAGCTGATAAAGTGGAGCCAACACTGTTGACAGCTCAGGGAGGACACTTGAAACCCTACCTCTTTAAGGAATACCTGGGATAGTATAAAAGTAATCCTTCTACCCCCCCCCCCCCCCCCCCCCCCCCCCCCCCCCTACTCCACCCCCACAAAATATATATACAGTGGGGGAAAAAATTATTTAGTCAGCCACCAATTGTGCAAGTTCTCCCACTTAAAAAGATGAGAGAGGCCTGTAATTTTCATCATAGGTACACGTCAACTATGACAGACAAAATGAGAAAAAAAATTCCAGAAAATCACATTGTAGGATTTTTAATGAATTTATTTGCAAATTATGGTGGAAAATAAGTATTTGGTCAATAACAAAAGTTTCTCAATACTTTGTTATATACCCTTTGTTGGCAATGACACAGGTCAAACGTTTTCTGTAAGTCTTCACAAGGTTTTCACACACTGTTGCTGGTATATTTACACCGTTCTTGTGATCATTTTGACCCCACGGGGTGAGATCTTGCGTGGAGCTCCAGATCGAGGGAGATTATCAGTGGTCTTGTATGTCTTCCATTTCCTAATAATTGCTCCCACAGTTGATTTATTCAAACCAAGCTGCTTACCTATTGCAGATTCAGTCTTCCCAGCCTGGTGCAGGTCTACAATTTTGTTTCTGGTGTCCTTTGACAGCTCTTTGGTCTTCGCCATAGTGGAGTTTGGAGTGTGACTGTTTGAGGTTGTGGACAGGTGTCTTTTATACTGATAACAAGTTCAAACAGGTGCCATTAATACAGGTAATGAGTGGAGGACAGAGGAGCCTCTTAAAGAAGAAGTTACAGGTCTGTGAGAGCCAGAAACCTTGCTTGTTTGTAGGTGACCAAATACTTATTTTCCACCATAATTTGCAAATAAATTCATTAAAAATCCTACAATGTGATTTTCTGGAGAAAAAAAATCTCAATTTGTCTGTCATAGTTTACGTGTACCTATGATGAAAATTACAGGCCTCTCTCATCTTTTTAAGTGGGAGAACTTGCACAATTGGTGCCTGACTAAATACCTTTTTCCCCCACTGTATTTATTTATTTATTTATTATTTCAATCCTCTGTTCCTACAATTTGACGTTTGAGCTGCACCCGATCCTATAGCTGTACAGCAAATCAGCAATCTGTTCGCTAGCTCACCCGACCTGTATTGATTGACAATTTGCTGGTCCAATCAGAGTGCCGAGTGTGCGTTTCACTAGCCAATCTGTTGCAGGCTTTTTTGCAAGGGCGATGCTACGGCTACTGTCTCTGGCTGTGTGTAGAGTAATCCACGTAGAATCTGTGCCACAAAATTAGTGACAAAACATTACAAAACCTGGCCAGTCTCAAGTCATCAAATTTGTAACTTGAGTCAGACTCGAGTCCAAGTCATGTGACTCCAGTCCACAACTCTGACACTGAGTATACCATCATTAGGAACACCTTCCTAATATTGAGTTGTGTCAAGTTGGCTGGATGTCCTTTGGGTGGTGAACCATTCTTGATACACATGAGAAACTGTTGAGCATGGAAAAACCCAGCAGCGTGGCAGTTCATGACACAAACTGGTGCACCTGGCACCTACTACCATATCACCTGTATTCTCCTGGTCAGTCTATGTCATGGAAAGAGCATGTGTTCTTAATGTTTTTGAATACTCAGTGTAGATCTATGATATTGGACAGTATTGAATGCAGCCCACCCACTGTAGGGCATACAGTTGGCTCAGATTTGAAATTACATGTATGAACTCCGATACTCAACCACCCACCTCCCTCTTTCTTAGTAAGTCACTCCCCTACCCCTCAGCCCACTCACATCTATGCCTCATCTCAAACCCAAATCTTTCTCCCATGATGACTCATCCATCTATGGATTTTGAGTGGGCACTAATGACACTAATGGCTAACTTTGATGTTCAGATATTATTTTTAGTACATAGAAATTATAACTTCCTGGTACTGTACATATTTGAGGTGTGTAAGAATGACGCTGAGACTCAGAATTTTCACTTTAAAAGTATGCCAAAAAAAAAAACATTGATTGCAAAGTTAAACAAACCATAAAACTATATGAACAAGGACTACTTTTAACAATTTCCACAGAAAATTGTACAAAAACACATTTATTCCAATAACAGTGCAGATGTAAAGTTTGGTAAAAGAATGACTGTAAAATCTACTCCGAATTAAGATTCAAAGATCTGCAGAAAGAATGGGGTGTCAGCTATGATATGACACCTTGAGTTAAAAAAAATCTATTTTGGTTATTGAACTACAGTAAGTGAAGTGGATTAACACCCGGTAACAGAATGATGGGTCCCTGATCTATATTATACAGAAATGCATAATTATGAATGTCATTCATAATAGGTAGAAAAATGTAATATCCTCCTTTGCATGTTTGGGTGTTATTCTACACACTGGCTATTATTCTAATGAGCTCCACCACCAAACAAGAACCCATTTGTTTGTTCCGGACCGGACCAAATCTGTACCAATCATAGACGTCTATGTTTCAGTTTGGACATTAGAGCACAGTAGAGTAGAGTAGAGTACAGTACAGTATAGAACAGGACAGCACAGTAAAGTTCAGTGCAATAAAGTACAACACATTCAATCATACTGTTCTATGCTCTAGTGTGCCCTGCTGTACTGTACTAAACTTTACTGTACTGTACTGTATTGTACTGTACTGTCCAAACTTGTGAAACAGACGTCTATGATTGGTACAGATTTAGTCCGGTCCGGACCAACCAAATTTCAACTACATACTTTTCAACATCCATGGACGTCCGGTGCTCAGTGGATGAGAGGGCTGGTTATATTAAATGGAAAGCACCATCCAGACCAAAAAAGTAATTTAAATAAGTCCTTATCCAAAACCTTGTTATCACACCATGCAATACTATTCCAATCTCTCCATGTAAGACCATTTAAATAAGAGAGCTGAACAACAGTCTCACCATCGCTCTCTTTCTATCCCTATTCTAAGTCTGCTCTCGGCAGTGCCTGCCACCACCACACTCACAGGATCCTAATATGCTGAGACCTGTGCCCGCTCTGCCAACTATCTCTGCCACCCTCACCACCCAAACCACCAGACACGTGCCAGCACTGGCAACACAGCGTCAAACTGAATGTCACTACCACCGCAACATCCTAGAACTTGGCACATTGGCGCTCTGGCATCGGACATTGTCACCAATAAGACATTCACCCAAGACCTGCGTTGGCATCAAACCTGCATTGGCATCACCGCCTCCCTCCTCTCCTCTATCTTGCCCATGTCAGCAACAAATAGATTAATCAGCCACTTTATCACCCCAGAAGGCAGAGAGGTGAATAAATAAAGAGATATAAAGAGATACAGGACTTGGTAACTGCAAAGAGAAAAGTAGTGCCAAGCACTACTTTTCTCTTTGTTTATGACTCTTTTATTCACTAATGTAACAAACTAAGTGAGTTTTGTCGCTGTCCTCCCGACCAGGGGTGCAAACCTAGGAGTCTGGAACCCTCTGAACAATAACACACTGTCACTCAAAGTCAACCAACAACCGTACTTGCTGACAGAGCAAATGGTTTATGACATCCATTTTAGGAAGTCATCATTTGTCAGACAAAACTCCCTCAGTTGTCAGATAGTTCGCTTGTCACTCTGTGGCCGACAGTCGACTTTAGATCTCACAGAGGGTGATGTCACTGCACGATGGCTGCTACAAGCACACGCCACTAGCTAGCTTGTGATTTCACATCTGCTGCACTAAGCACAAATGTACACACAATGCTAATGCTGATGTTGCAGTAGCCTACTGATGCCACTTCAGATGCTATAAAATCCAATTCAGTTTTACTGGCACCATACTTGTTTTTGCATGCCTCACAATGACATTAACTTTGACAAGGCACAGGTCAAAAACCCTAGCCTACAACGACAGTGACAGTGGCAATGGACAATCTTGATCTTAAGAGAAGGAGTCCACTCCTTCCCCTTCCTTCAGAGTCTAACTACTCATCAGTGATGAACTATCCCATTTCTGTTTGAACTGGAATTCACTGGAACTCAGTCAAACCCCTCTGTTAACCCCCCCCCCCACCACCACCCCCATTAAATCTGTCCTAGTTTGCCACTGCTGCACTTTACCCTGTGAACACTCTCTCTCTACCTCCAAGGATCTGCAGACATTAAACTCAATTAATGTGTGACAGCAGCTCATCCAGTGAGAGGCTTTCTCTGATGCACAAGGGGATCATATAATGATATGGTCTGTAACTGCATCTCCTACAGAGGGAGAGAGTATATGTTAGCCACACTGTGACATTCATTCATGCTATGTTGATATACTGTATCTATGGATGACTCGGGAATCAGAGAGATGGGCTAAGATCGTTTATTTGACTTTGTCCTTTAGATTGACATATTGTCTTTCTATTTCTCTCTTCTGTAGCCCCTACTCTCTTAAAGGCATGTCGACATATCACCATACACCAAGGTTATTATATTAAACTAAAACTGAAGCGAAAATGAAAACAAATCATGAAAAAACTATTTAGTAAACTGAAATAAAATAATTAACAAACCCGTTTGAAAAACTAAAACTATACTGACTAAAAGAAGACTTTGGGTAAATGCCTTTTTTCTCAAATTGGAGTGGGTCCAGAGTGTCTGGGATGATGGTGTTGATGTGTGTCATGACCAGCCTTTCAAAGCTCTTCATAATTAGAGATGTGAGTTCTACGGGACGATAGCCATTTAGGCAGTTCTTGGGAACAGGAACAATGGTAGTCAGCTTGAAACATGTTGGCATTACAGACTAGGACAAGAAGAGATTGAAAATGTCTGTGAAGACACTTTCCAGCTGGTTCTGCGCATGCTCTGAGAACGCGCCCTGGTATTCCGTCTGGCCCGGCGGCCTTGCCAGTGTCTGGCCCGGCGGCCTTGCCAGTGTCTGGCCCGGCGGCCTTGCCAGTGTCTGGCCCCGCGGCCTTGCGAGTGTTAATCTGTTTAAAAGTTTTACTCACATCGGCCACGGAGAGCGAGAACACACAGTTATCCGGAACAACATGCAAGACTCAGTGTTGTTTTCCTCGAAGCAAGCATAAACGGAATTCAGCTCGTTTGGGAATTCTGAGTCATTGGGCATTTCATGGCTGGGTTTCCATTTGTAATCCGTTATCGTCTGCAAGCCCTGCCACATCCGACGAGCGTTCGAGCCGGTGTAGTAATATTCCACCTTCCCCCTATATTGTCCTTTTTCATGTTTGACGTCTCGGAGGAAGTCTTAGCGGGCTTTCTTGTATGCGTCCATGTCCGTGGCCTGTTCCTTGTAAGCGGTAGCTCAAGCTTTTAGCCCAGCACGGACACTGCCTGTAATCAATGGTTTTTGGTTTGGATACATTCATATAGTCACTGTGGGGACAACGTCGTCTATGCACTTAAATAAAATAAAATAAAATTGTATTGGTCACATACACATATTTAGCAGATGTTATTGCGGGTTTAGCAAAATGATGGTGTTCCTAGCTCCAACAGTGCAGTAGTATCTAACAATTCACAACAATAAACACAAATCTAAAAGTAAAATAATGGAATTAAGAAATATATAAATAATAGGACGAGCAATGTCGGAGTGGCATTTACTAAAATACAGTAGAATACAATATATACATTCAGTGCCTTGCAAAAGTATTCATCCCCCTTGGCGTTTTTCCTATTTTGTTGCATTACAACCTGTGATTCCGTGTCTATGTACAAAGGGCAGCAGCCTCTAAGGTGCAGAGTTGCAGGGTTGAGTGCAGGGTGCAGGGTTGAGTAACCAGGTGGTAGCTGACTAGTGATGGCTATTTAACAGTTTGATGGCCTTGAGATAGAAGCTGTTTTTCAATCTCTCGGTCCCAGCTTTGATGCACCTATACTGACCTTGCCTTCTGGATGATAGCGGGGTGAACAGGCCGTGGCTGGGGTGGTTGATGTTCTTGATGATCTTTTTGGCCTTCCTGTGACATCGGGTGCTGTAGGTGTCCTGGAGGGCAGGCAGTGTGCCCCCGGTGATGCGTTAGGCAGATCGCACCACCCTCTGGAGAGCCCTGCGGTTGCAGGTGGTGCAGTTGCCATACCAGGCGGTGATACAGCCCGACAGGATGCTCTCAATTGTGCATCTGTAAAAGTTTGTGAGGGTCTTAGGGGCCAAGCTGAATTTTTTCAGCCTCCTGAGGTTGAAGAGGCACTGTTGCTCCTTCTTCACCACACTGTCTGTGTGGGTGGACAATTTGAACTTGAAGCTTTTACCTTCTCCACTGTGGTCCCGTCAATATGGAAAGGGGCGTGCTCCTTCTATTGTCTCCTGAAGTCCACGATCAGCTCTTTCATTTTGTTGACGTTGAGGGAGAGGTTATTTTCCTGGCACCACTCCGCCAGGGCCCTCACCTCCTCCCGGTAGGCTGTCTCGTCATTGTTGGTAATCAGGCCTACTACTGTTGTGTCGTCTGCAAACTTGATGATTGATTTGGAGGCGTGACTGATGTGGTAAACTCCTCAATGCTATTGGATAAATCCAGTAACATATCCCAGTCCATACTAGCGAAACAGTCTGCTTCATCGGACCACTTCTGTATTGAGCACGTCACTGGTACATCCTGTTTGTGTTTCTAAACAGGAAGCAGGAGGATAGAGTCATGGTCTGATTTGCAGAAGGGAGGGCAAGGGAGGGCCTTGTATGCGTTTTTATGGGTAGAATAAAAGTGGTCTAGGGTATTTAGCTCCCATTGTGGCGCAGGAGACGTGTTGGTTGAAGTGAGGTAGAATGGTTTTAAGTCTCCCCGCATTAAAGTCCCTGCCCACAAGAAATACAGCCTCTGGGTGTGCAGTTTCTTGTTTGTTTATGGCCCCATACAGTTCGTTGAGTGCCAAAGTGGTGTTGGCTTGTGGTGGGATGTAGACAGCCGGGATAATTACCCTCTTGGTATATATAAATGTCTGCACCTTAACATGAGGTATTCTATATCAGGTGAGCAAAAGCTAGAGATTTCCTTCACAACAGGTAAATGTGGCCAGGAGATGGTGATGTTTCAAATAGGCCTAGCTTGTGCATCACTATCACTAGCTAACAGGGAAAGAATCTGCTAGGTAGCTAACTTGATTCTTCTTACATGTACTACTGAAGGTAAAAAGCATTGGATTGGTATAAACATGGGCGAGAGAGTTTCCTTTCACCATATTTTTTGCAGCAGTCTCGGCGCTATTCCTTTTAAATCCAAGTCTCATTGAGATTGATTTTATGATTTTCACTTAACCTTACCTATGAACCATCACCTTATGTATTAGTGGCCCCCAGTTGCAAGAAGTGACATAAAAGCACACACATATATATATATATATATATATATATATATATATATATAACGTAACAAAATTTGGAAAAAGTCAAGGGGTCTGAATACTTTCCGAAGGCACATATATATATACACAACACAAAGGGAAAGGAAGGAGATTTACTTTGGGCCTGTGCAACAGTTCAAAGTACCTCTCTCACCACCCACACATCAACCCTTCCTTCTCTCCTCTCCTTCTCCTCTTCCCTCCTCCTCACCCCATCACGACGGGTACAGGGACAATGGTGGACATCTTGAAGCATGTGGGGATCACAGACAGGCAGTGGTTGAATATGTCCGTGAACACCCCAACCAGCTGGTCTGCACATGCTCTGAGGACGCGGCCGGGGGATACCGTCTGACCCGACTGCTTTGAAAGTATTCAAACGCTTGAAGGTTTTACTCACGTCGGCAATCCATTTGCATTCTTAGTTATGGCCTAATGTTAGCTAGGTAACATTGAACCTGGTTGGTTAGCTTTAGCTACCTGGAGATTCATACTACAGCTATGACAATGTTTGTATTGGTTGGTAGTTGTATGAGTTGGGATTATGCCAGTTCATTGTTTAGCTAGCTATATAGCTACATGTCTGAACAAAAGACTACATGTATAATGAAAACACTTTGCCAGATGATTACATGACCCATCAAGTTAGTCAGGTGTGTCTGGGGGTGATTATGGCCATCTATTGTATTTCATGTGTACATGTCTAGACAATAGTGACCCACACTTAGCTAGATGTGGCTGGGGGTTGGTTATAGCATTTCGTTCACATGACCCTTCAATTTAGACAAGTGTGTCAGGTAAACGTAATCTAATAATTATAAAATATTGATAACATATTTTTATCTGGGCACTTTCTGTTTTTGATATTGCTACTATGCAAGTAAACATTTCACTGTACTGTTTACACATATTGTATCCTGTGCATGTGACAAATCAACTTTTGATTTTATTTGATATACAGTGTCTTGCAAAAGTATTCACCCCCCTTGGCATTTTTCCTATTTTGTTGCCTTTCAACCTGGAATTAAAAATGATTTTTGGGGGGTTAGTATAATTTGATTTACACAACATGCCTACCACTTTGAAGATGCAAAATCTTTTTTCTTGTGAAACAAACAAGAAATAAGACAAAAAAACAGAAAACTTGAGCGTGCATAACTATTCACCCCCGCAAAATCAATACTTTGTGGAGCCACCTTTTGCAGCAATTACAGCTGCAAGTCTCTTGGGGTATGTCTCTATAAGCTTGGCACATCTAGCCACTGGGATTTTTGCCCATTCTTCAAGGCAAAACTGCTCCAGCTCCTTCAAGTTGGATGTGTTCCGCTGGTGTACAGCAATCTTTAAGTCATACCACAGAGTCTCAATTGGATTGAGGTCTGGGCTTTGACTTGGCCATTCCAAGACATTTAAATGTTTCCTCTTAAACCACTTGAATGTTGCTTTAGCAGTATGCTTAGGGTCATTGTCCTGCTGGAAGGTGAACCTCCATCCCAGTCTCAAATTTCTGGAAGACTGAAACAGGTTTCCCTCAAGAATTTCCCTGTATTTAGCACCATCCATCATTCCTTCAATTCTGACCAGTTTCCCAGTCCCTGCCGATAAAAATAACATCCCCACAGCATGATGCTGCCACCACCATGCTTCACTGTGGGGATGGTGTTCTCGGGGTGATGAGAGGTGTTGGGTTTGCACCAGATATAGCGTTTTCCTTGATGGCCAAAAAACTTAATTTTAGTCTCATCTGACCAGAGTACCTTCTTCCATATGTTTGGGGAGTCTCCCACATGCCTTTTGGCGAACACCAAACGTGTTTGCTTATTTCTTTCTTTAAGCAATGGCTTTTTTCTGGCCACTCTTCCGTAAAGCCCAGCTCTGTGGAGTGTACGGCTTAAAGTGGTCCTATGGACAGATACTCCAATCTCCGCTGTGGAGCTTTGCAGCTCCTTCAGGGTTATCTTTGGTCTCTTTGTTGCCTCTCTGATTAATGCCCTCCTTGCCTGGTCCTTGAGTTTTGGTGGGAGGCCCTCTCTTGGCAAGTTTGTTGTGGTGCCATATTCTTTCCATTTTTTTATAATGGATTTAATGGTGCTTCGTGGGATGTTCAAAGTTTCTGATATTTTTTTATAACCCAACCCTGATCTGTACTTCTCCACAACTTTGTCCCTGACCCGTTTGGAGAGCTCCTTGGTCTTCATGGTGCCGCTTGCTTGGTGGTGCCCCTTGCTTAGTGGTGTTGCAGACTCCACTAAGCCTTTCAGAACAGGTGTATAAATACTGAGATCATGTGACAGATCATGTGTATGCACTCACTAACTGTAAGTCGCTCTGGATAAGAGCGTCTGCTAAATGACTAAAATGTAAATGTAAACTTAGATTGCACACAGGTGGACTTTATTTAACTAATTATGTGACTTCTGAAGGTAATTGTTTGCACCAGATCTTATTTAGGGGCTTCATAGCAAAGGGGGTGAATACATTTGAACGCACCACTTTTCCGTTATTTATTTTTTAGAATTTCACTTCACCAATTTGGACTATTTTGTGTATGTCCATTACATAAAATCCTAATAAAAATCCATTTAAATTACAGGTTGAAATGCAACAAAATAGGAAAAACTCCAAGGGGGATGAATACTTTTGCAAGGCACTGTAGTATGTGTTTACCAGAGACGGTAATGTGAAGAACAACATGACCTGCACCAAAGTCAGATTAGGATATAGCCCAAGGATTAGATAAAGTGTATTTTTACCTGCAGTTATTTCCTATTGTAGGCTACTACTTTCACCACTTTTAGTCATGAACTCTTTGGTTGTTTACTAATTTAATCACTCTGTTTACCAATTGCCTCACATGTGAATCCTTAAAGAGATGGGTGGGGCTAAGGCTTAAGAGGGTGTGAACGATGCTGAATGGGTTTAGACAATGAAGAGCTCTCCAGTAGGTGTACCAAAATATTCAAGGGCCATTTTCTCAAAAGTGGGGTTACAAGTTTATCAACTTTCAAAACAGAATTACTTTCCCATTGTTCTTCAACTGCACTGTATGCTACATAAGACCGAATCTTGGCGGGCGGTCACAAATAATATCAATACAATAAATACAACAAGATTAATCAAAACAAACACAACTCTCACATATCACCTCCCTTAAACTCGATCTAAAATGTCCAATGGAGACCAGCGTGTCTATTTTCAAGGTGGCCTGAAGGCTATTCCATGAGCTGGGGGCATAAAAACGAAAAGCATTTTTTCTCCAGGTCAGTGGAGACCCGCGGGACCTCCAGAACCAGTCAATCCAGAGAGTGGGTCTGGAAATGGCTGGATCTCCAGTTAATACGTGAGCTGAGGTAGTGGGGGAGTCTCTGAAGAACTGCTTTATATACAAAAAGTAGCCAATGCTGGGCCCTTCTGGTAGTCAGAGACTCCCAGCCAACAGAACTATACAAAATGCAGTGATGTGTACTTTCCGCTTCTCTGGTGATATCTTTTTGGTAGGGCTCCCTTGATGAATGGAACTGCTTCGGGTAATCCAAACAAAGGATCTGGAAAGTCTAATTTGTGGTGAGTAACCGCTGAAGTGCTTGTCGGTCATAGGAAATAATACCAGAAACTAAGGTTAAATATTATGCTAATACAAACAAAAGACTGCAAAGTTAGCTCGGGGCAACCATCAACGGTGCCATCCTGTTAAGGCCAAATCTAAGTGGAAGGAGATTTACATTTCAACTAGCTCTCACAGTCTCACGTCAGAATTAGACGATCATCCATGTTTCTCAAACGTCACATTTCGAAATTGTTGCAAAAGTCAAATTTAAAGGGTTTAAGGTTAAGTTTAGGCATTAACTGTGAAATCTGAAGGTTAAGCATTGACTCCGAATGGTTAAGGGTTAAGGTTTGGGATAGGCTTCAAACAAAAATCTAAAAAACTGGAATCGGAGACAGATGCTTACATCCATCCGCCATCCCTGTCCACAATGCGTTAGCAAAACGGAAACCAACTTGAAGGTAACAGCGCTCACTGTTGCCCCTAGTGGACGGTTTCCACGTCATCTCCCGAAGTCGTCAGACATGGATGGACGTCAAATACTGACTGTTACGTTTACATTGTATTTACACAGGCAGCTCAATTTTGCTATTTTTCCCCAATTATTGGCAAAAAAGCTGATCTGATTGTTCAAAAGACCAATTAGTGGAAATGTATCAGATTTGAGCTGCCTATGTAAATGCAGCCAAAATGAACTTCTTCTTTTAAATCTTCTCCTCCCTTGTTAACAGAGTCGAGCTGAACCGTAGTCCAAGCTGAATACACACACTGACACAAACAAACAGACATGCGCTCACTCACACACTCACTCATACACACAGACGCACGCACACACACACACACACACACACAAACACACACACACGGCAAGTCAACCCAAGACGTCACCCCAATATGGAAGCGATGCTGCCTGTTTCACCCCTAATAATAACTAATTGGCCATCAGTGGTCATTGATTAATGGAGACCTGTAGAGGCATTAAAACTTAGAAGTGGTGTGTGCATATGCATGTGTGTGCATGTGTGATTAATGGCGACGCTTACAACGTGGCATTAGCCGGATGGCAAGTGTGGATATAGCAGGAAATCAGTTGAAACACACACACACACACACACACACACACACACACATCCACCAATTATTCCTCCATACTCTCTAATCTACACAGAACTCCACCTGTCATAAACCTCTCTCATCTCATTAGCATATTGAGCAACAGTCTCACAGTCTCACTGCAGAATCCGATGTTTGTCCATAAACGTAGGGATATGGACAGGGCTAAATTGTAATGTTTCTTACAGAAGAAATATGAAAGCATATGCATAACCATGGTAGCAATTGAAAGGGTACAGTTTGGAGATTATGGGGAAAGGTGAGGGCACAATAATTAATATGACACAAGAATGAATCCAAACATTACACTGTTGATTTTATGTGCATTTTAAATTTACTGTACTTTTTGCCGCATTTGTTGATAACAATATCTGAAAATACTCTGGATAGATTCAGTAACATGATAAGAATATTCCTGGAAAATGTGGGGCAGGTGCAACATAAGACAAAAAAATGGTTTGAGTGAGAGGACTAACTGGTGTATCCAAGTGGACACACACCTCTCCAAAGTGTGCACAGTCTCTAAGTAATTTCAATGCACTTTTATGACTCAAAGAAGAGTCTTCAACTATAAGGTGCTTTTTTGAGCTCTCCTACCTGTGCAGTTGAGGAACTAGAGCAAGCACACTTGTAGTTAATGTATTTTGGTTAGAACACAACCCTGCATCCCCGCCATCACACAATTACTGTTGTTGTTTATGCAATCCAAAAACTGCCCATTATAAATCGCTATCTGGGTCAGATGGGCATCATTTGAAAGCTTGTTCTATTGCCAACATGACTAGCTAAGTTATAAAATGAGATTGTTTGAGGTTGTGGACAGGTGTCTTTTATACTGATAACAAGTTCATACAGGTGCCATTAATACAGGTAACGAGTGGAGGACAGAGGAGCCTCTTAAAGAAGAAGTTACAGGTCTGTGAGAGCCATAAATCTTGCTTGTTTGTAGGTGACCAAATACTTATTTTCCACCATAATTTGCAAATAAATTCATAAAAAATCCTACAATGTGATTTTCTGGATTTTCTTTCCTCATTTTGTCTGTCATAGTTGACGTGTACCTATGATGAAAATTACAGGCCTCTCTCATCTTTTTAAGTGGGAGAACTTGCACAATTGGTGGCTGACTAAATACTTTTTTTTCCCCACTGTAAATGCTGACACTGTATATGACATGGTTTTATGCTATGGAAATGTGAAGTGCACATTTGGACTCATGGGTGTTTGGCTTGCTTCTACGACATCAAAGCAGAATTTATTATAATCCTCAACATCTCATCTTTCAAAATACATAGAGTCCTCTTAATTTCCCTCAGACAACCAAACATGTTGCGGGAGGGATGGGGGCAACTTCTTGTCGTGCGAGGTACTCAAGTTCAGAACGTCTGTCAGTCAAAACCCATACAGAGCTGTGTAGCGCAGAGCCGGAGCTCTGACGTCATGTGTAGCATGTTACTGTACAGCCACTGCAATCCAGAAAAAATTAAGAGACCACTGCAAAATTATCAGTTTCTTTTTACTATTTATAGGTATGTGTTTGGGTGAAATTAACATTTTTGTTTTATTCTATAAACTACTGACAACATTTCTCCCAAATTCCAAATAAAAATATTGTCATTTAGAGCATTTATATGCAGAAAATGACAACTGGTCAAAATAACAAAAAAGATGCAGTGTTGTCAGACCTCGAATAATGCAAAGAAAATAAGTTAATGTTCATTTTTAAACAACACAATACTAATGTTTTAACTTAGGAAGAGTTCAGAAATCAATATTTGGTGGAATAACCCTGATTTTCAATCACAGCTTTCATGCGTCTTGGCATGCTCTCCACCAGTCTTTCACATTGATGTTGGGTGACATTATGCCACTCCTGGCACAAAAATTCAAGCAGCTCGGCTTTGTTTAATGGCTTGTGACCATCCATCTTCCTCTTGATCACATTCCAGAAGTTTTCAATGGGGTTCAGGTCTGGAGATTGGGCTGGCCATGACAGGGTCTTGATCTGGTGGTCCTCCATCCACACCTTGATTGACCTGGCTGTGTGGCATGGTGCATTGTCCTGCTGGAAAAACCAATCCTCAGAGTTGGGGAACAATGTCAGAGCAAAAGGAAGCACGTTTTCTTCCAGGACAACCTTGTACATGGCTTGATTCATGTGTTCTTCACAAAGAAAAATCTGCCTGATTCCAGCCTTGCTGAAGCACCCCCAGATCATCACCGATCCTCCACCAAATTTCACAGTGGTGCGAGACACTGTGGCTTGTAGGCCTCTCCAGGTCTCTGTCTAACCATCAGACGACCAGGTGTTGGGCAAAGCTGAAAATTGGACTCATCAGAGAAGATGACCTTACTCCAGTCCTCTACGGTCCAATCCTTATGGTCTTTTGCAAACCTCAGCCTGGCTCTTCTTTGCTTCTCATTGATGAAGGGCTTTTTTCTAGCTTTGCACGACTTCAGCCCTGCCCCTAGGAGCCTGTTTCGAACTTGATATCATCCTACGGTTGTTGAGTGACATTCAAATGAGTTGGCGGTCATCCTGGTCAGTAGAGAGTCGTTTTGGCGGTCATCCCGGTCAGTAGAGAGTTGTTTTCGCCTTCTACCGGTCTGTAGCTTTGTTGTCCCCAATGTCTGCTGCTTGAACATGTTCTTATGAACCGCAGTCATTGAAATTTTAAGGATGGAAGCAACCTGACGCTCACTGTATCCCTCTGCCAGTAAAGCCAGAATTGAACCCTTCTTTTCCTCACTCAAAACATTCCTTTTCAACTCTTTTGGCATGGTCAATAGTTCTTTTTTGATTAATATTACTTTTGAGGTACTATTAGCACTGTTTTTGCCATCCAGCTGGTCCTATTGCAAGAGGATAGTGATGACCACAGCAGTGGTTTTTATACTTTTCCTCGTTAAATAAGATTTGGTTCAGGTGATCATCTAATCAGTACCTAATTCAGTAGAATGAGGTGTGCCTGTGTTGGAATTCAACAGACACTGGAATGGAATGGCTGTCATACATGTAGAGATGCTGATTTAAGAAAAATGTGCAGTGGTCTCTTCATTTTTTTCCAGAGCTGTAGGCGTTTATCAGTGCCCAAATCTGCCATTTTCAACCTGTGTACAGGTACGAGTGTAAAGGGCTAAGTTTTAGGATAGGGTTAAAGAAAAAAGGAAAAGATGAGTGCCTAGCACTGGGATTGAACATGCGACCCTCATGGCTTACGCCTATCCCCCCTCCCCGTCCACACTGCCCTAGCAAACCCCAAGCCCATTTGATGGTAATAGCACTCACCGTTGCCCCTAGTGGATGGTTTTGAAGTCATCTCCCGATATCCTGCTTACCTGGACGGACGTCGAATTTCGCAGTGGATCTTGAGTGACCTGATAGCTGGAGAGGCTCTATCGATCCTCTACTAGAGGCTTCTGTAAGTAGCAGCAGCAGCGGCATGGCCATAGTACACACTAGTCCCAGTCTCTCTGACCTCTATGTAAATAACTCACAATGGGCATCCTGCTGCATTATTCCAGGAATTCCAATCAAAGTGAATAACCATTCCAACAACATGTCATTTTGTTTTCATTTTCACATCCAGAGAGACTTGCCAGGTGTTTCATTTGCCAGGTTAATTTCTTTGACTTTGAAACAAAAATATAATTTGAAATCAAATACCTGAGAGCTTTTGATGATGTAATATCTGAAACGCGGCCAATTCAGTTCAGTCTTCACAGATAAGAATGTTGGAGAGTGGAGAGTGTGGTATGAGTTTGTTTGACTGTAAGGTCAACTCAGTAACCAATGACCCTGACAGGTGATTCAAAGTGTAGTCAGTGAGTCTGTTTTTTGTTTTTTTTATACATTTGCAAAAATCTTAAAACCTGTTTTCGCTTTGTAATTATGGGGTAGTGTGTGTAGATTGATGAGGAAAACAATTAATTTAATCAATTTTAGAATAAGGCTGTAACGTAACAAAATGTGGAAAAAGTCAAGGGGTCTGAATACTTTCCGAATGTACTGTATACACTGAACACCTTCCTAGTATTGAGTTGCACCCCCTTTTGCCCTCAGAACAACATCAATTCATTGGGTCATGGACTCTACAAGGTGTCAAATGCGTTCCACAGGAATGCTGGCCCATGTTGACTCCAATGCTTCCCACAGTTGTGTCAAGTTGGCTGGATGTCCTTTGGGTGGCAGACCATTCTTGATACACATGAGAAACGGTTGAGCATGAAAAACCCAGCAGCGTTGCAGTTCTTGACACACTCAAACCGGTGCGCCTGGCACCTACTACCATATCCCGTTCAAAGGCACTTAAATCTTTTGCCTTGCCCATTTACCCTCTGAATGGCACACATACACAATCCATGTCTCAATTGTCTCAAGGCTTAAAAATCCTTATTTAACCTGTCTCCTCCCCTTTATCTATACTGATTGAAATTGATTTAAAAGTGACATCAATAAGGGATTATAACTTTCACCTGGATTCACCTGGTCAGTCTATGTCATGGAAAGAGCAGGTGTTCCTAATATTTTGTACACTCAATGTAGATGCTTCTGCATAATGACACTGTGATTCAACCAATGTTTTTCAACACCCTCAGGATGCTTCCAGCTTGTGTCGAAACATTGGTTGAATCATGAGTGGATCTGCATTATTCCTGTTTTGTTGTAGTGGCTGTGCAGTGTCAAAACCTTGGTCCCTGGACCGTCACTGGTCCCTGGAATGTTGTTAAGAGGTCCTTCAGATGGTTAGCTGACACTGACACCAATTTAACCAGTTCTCAAGGGTTCGTTTTAATATAAGTGGTCATTCAAGGCGTGGAACCATAACTTGCGGTTCCCTTGTACGCAAACAGTTGACAAAGACGGCTCTATGGGTTATTATCATCAAGCTCAATAAATGGTAGAAAGACAAGTGTCATCCGGGTGGGTTGCAGACTGCAGCAGGTAAAAATCTAAAGGTGCACGACAACGTCAATTAATGACACTTTGTCTTTTCTACCATAAATTGAGCTTAAGTGTGCTTACAGACTTAGTTATTTTACGAGACTTATAGCCTACGTTGGCAGAATGTTTGAGATTGTCTTACCTTGTGTAGATGATGTGTATGAGAACACTTTTTCCAAGGGTCGGTCTGTCTATGGTGTGGCCATCTGCTGCTGCTTGTCTTCAAAAGCATCCTTAAAACCTCATAACCCCACCACTCACCACTTCAACCACCACACACACACACGCAAGCACACACACATGGTCCCTCAGGTCGAACCCAGTCAGTGGTTGATACACACACATGTTCCAACCTGCTCCCACACACTCCTCTCAGCTGTGTCTACTGCAGTTCTGTTTAAATAGGGTTTAATATGTTTAAACAGCAGACCTATTCTACCATAGCTTCAAATGACCCCAGAGACAGTCTTGTATGTTCACCTTAATGAAGACCTTTTATTCCCTACCTCTATAGCACACTTTCTATATCTATGAGGATAGCCTAAGTCAACTATCAAATCAAATGTTATTTGTCACATGCGCCGAATACAACAGGTGTAGACCTTACCGTTAAATGCTTACTTACAAGCCCTTAACCAACAATGCCTTTTTAAGAAAAAAAAGAGTTAAGAAAAAGATTTACTAAATAAACTAAAGTAAAAAATAAAAGAGCAACATTAAAATAACAATAACGAGGTTATATACAGGGGGTACTGGTACTGAGTCAATGTGCGGGGGTACAGGTTAACTATGTGGGTAATGATAAGGAGTACTGGACTCAATGCAATAAAGCATGGACATTTTCATTATTGAATGGTTGGGGAGCAATTCATGATTCACGTCTTCTACCTCCTCTCTCTCTCTCCCTCACTCTGTAGGTTATATTGAGTAGATATTATAATATAGGGCTTACATGTCATTTTGTCGAGCAAAACCTTTTGTGGAAGGTACTATGCAGCGCACAGACCCCCCCTCCAGCACTCAACATAATCGAGATACATCAAGTTTCCTTGTTAGTCCTATTTGGCGGGGAAACTGTGAAGCCAGCTTTATAGCCTATTGCTTGTTTCTGTTTATGAGTATTTTATTAAAGAATGTGAAACAATGTTGTGTCTGTTTGCTGATTTTCATTAAATTATGCATTCCAATTCAATCAAGTTACAATTATCAGCGTTGGTATTGACATCAGTGAGCAGGCTTTCTGAGTGATGAGAGACACATGGGTAGGCCTACCAACCAGAAAACATCTGAAAAACAAAAAATATTATGAAATTCGGACCACAGAAATCCAATGTTTATATAAAATATCTGCCTTTGCCCGACAAGTCTAATAAGTCCATTTAACATATGCCAACATCACAAAATCAATTTGGCCTATGTTGTTTCATTTAGTCTCATTATGAAATTGAACATTTTGACTATTTTAAAAGAACAGAATACCATATTTTCGTCTTATCATAAGACTATAATATTGGAATGTTGTAAGGTACTGCCCTACCCTGACTTGTGGGGACACTCAGGTGAAGCCATTGAATAAAATGAATTACAAGGAAATAAGGCTTTTGAACCTGTTTTTAAAATGCTATAGGCCTACATTTTTTGCCTGTATAGTTTGGACTATACTTTTTGTAAGGTATATGAGACATCAAAACATTTTAGAAAAACCTCCTGTGCTATGTCTCACAACAGCTGTTCACTTTAATGTCATTCTGAAAATTATTTCCTGAATCAGCTGATGATTGTTGAAACTGGGTTCAAGTTCAATGTCTAATTTCACCGATGAATGCTTATTATATTGATAGGCAAACAACACTGCCATTAATACAAGGAACAACAAGTGTTTTATGTCACACCATTCTGGACAAGTAAAATGTTATTAGAATGTATTGAAATGTTACATTCCCATGATGCCCAAAAGACAGTTGTAGTTTTAGGAGGTCATACTTAAATGTAAAATAACAATAGACACACAAACTAAAGAAGATCATTTTATTATCTTAAGATTCTCACCAAGACAGGCAGACAGTCCAGACAGACAAACAGTACAGTAGGCTATATATACATTGCGCAAGAAGAGTATACACTATTTTAATTTAATTTTAATGTTTTTATTTTTATGCAAATGTATGCTGCTAATGAACAGTAACTAGGCCCAACTGATTACATTTGAAACTATCCTCTTTGAATTGCCAGATCTGAATAGATGGGTTGGATGGATAGCTTTGATAGTCCCGAGTGGCGCAGTGGTCTAATGCACTGCATCGCAGTGCTAGCTGTGCCACTAGAGATCCTGGTTTGAATCCAGGCTCTGTCGTAGCCGGCCGCGACCGGGAGACCCATGGGGCGGTGCACAATTGGCCCAGCGTCGTCCAGGGTAGGGGAGGGAATGGCCGGCAGGGATGTAGCTCAGTTGGTAGAGCATGGCGTTTGCAACGCCAGGGTTGTGGGTTCGATTCCCACAGGGGGCCAGTATGAAACATTTAAATAAATAATGTATGCACTCACTAACTGTAAGTCGCTCTGGATAAGAGCGTCTGCTAAATGATGTAAATGTAGTCCAGCAATCGAATTGCAAGTCGTTCACATGCTAATAATCCAAATATTCTGCTTAAAAAGATATTGCACTGCTATTCTTAGAGGAGGTCAGAACAAGCTGTAATGGAACCCGGATTTATCCTCTCTGTGAGTGGAAATAATATCCTGGTGCATGAAGGCTACACCTACAGATGGGAACAACAGACCTCAAATAAGTCCTTCTGGAAGTGCACTGAATATGATGCTTTCGAATGCTGATGTCGCATAACCCACACTGATGGGGTTATCTCCAAGTTATCTGGAGAACACAACCATATCCTGGACAATCCTCGGATTCGGATACGAAAGGTGATGATGAATGGCCTGAAGGAGAGAAGCCTGGAGACCCAGGAAGAAACCGACCAAGTTGTGGACCATGGCTTGCCTGCATCTATTTGGGGAGAAAATACATTTTCTTAAACGAAAACACATTGTAGAAATGAGATATAGCCCTAGTATATGATGTTTTTAGCCTTCAGCCTTTATATAACCATATGAACGAATACAATATTCTGCCCATACATTTTTGGCAATAACTGAACCAATTTCTGTAGACTATATGTGCTATACAATATTCTGCCCATATGAAAGAATGTATATACAATATTTTAGCAGTGGAGCATTGGCAATTTTACCATGTAAATCTTGGTGGGGCAAAAATAAAAAATAGTGGGATGCATGCCAGCAAAGCCACTACACAACACAGCACAACACTAAACAATACATTAATTGCATTATAAGGGTGACAAACGGTGCGCACAAACTGTTTGGGCCTACATAAAGCTGTCCCAACAGCAGAGTCCCAACAGCAGTCCCAACATCTTACCACTGCTACACCTGGCTATCAGCGGAGCTTTGTCTGGCAGCGAAATAGTTAATTCAGCCTCATTTATTGCCTTTTTAAAAAACATAGCTGATATGGCTGACTTGCTTAAACAAATGTGGTTTCTAATGACAATTGAGATGTACAAACTATGGCATAAGGGGACGACAAGCGGATAAGAGGCTATCCGTAATTTCGATTAAGATATTAATGAGCGAGCTAGGACGGACATAGTCAATACAACTATTTGTTTAGCACTTTTGAAATGTACAGAGACAGAATTCAGAACATGGGCTGTTCTTACAATATTCTCCCTGTACACCAAGTCAGAACCGTAGGATAAATAAAGGGGGCATATAAGCAGACAATGAAAGCTCTTTCAATGATTAAATTTCTCTTAAACATGTTATAGGCTACATGTTATGTGCACCACCAACTCAGGGGAAAATAGACCAAATTATTAGGGTGAGGCACATGGGCTACTAACAGCGTACACAACATACACTTAGTATTACTTTCTTAGCTACAGTATGCATATCTCCCTGGCATATTACATCATTTATGCAGCAGCATACAATACATTTTTGGACTCACCTTGTTGTGCTGTGCTCACTTTAACAGGAAGGTGGCGCGGCGGTCCTTCTTGGGCAAATTTTGTCATCAAACTTTGTCATCTAAGTCTGGCATTCTCTGGATTTATGGTGCTTTCAAGACAACTGGGAACTCAGAGAAAAAAACAAGGTCGAATCATGATGACGTAATTGATCTTCAAGTTGTAGATCTAGAAAGAGGCCCGAGTTCTGGATTTACAATTCCGAGTTGGATGACCATTCAAAACGTATTTTCCCAGTCGGAGCTCGTTTTTTCCCGAGTTCCCTAGTTGTTGCAGTTCCGAGTTAACAGTTGTTGTGAGTGCGGCACAAATCATGCTTCATTGACAGCATGGCCAATGTTGAATGTTTATCATTTTAAACTTGGAAAAAATACCCTTATTCCCATATTTGGGAGCGCACAGCCAATCCACTGAATAGCAGGCTAGTGATTGCTTTGCAATGCTTGCAGTTAGCCACTGATTCCTTCCAAACCACTCATTGTTGAATTTGCGATTTCCAACTTGTTGTGTAACGTTTATGTCCAATGGCCGATGAGCACCGTAATTATATAATTATAACACTATAATTTATCTTCAAATGACAAGGATTTAAAAGGATTTGCCAGTAGATTGTCGACTTGATTCATGATGATGAGTGCTAGCTAAAACTTTGAAAGTATGATGTTGACATGATCAGTCCAATCACAGCTACAGTAGATATAACGTGATTTGACTTAATTTTATCTGTGGCAAATGACCTTGAGCCTTCTTGGATGGGCACTTATAATGTAACTCTATGGCAGCACCCAAGTGGCTTGATATTTCGAGCTCTACCCTTAGACTTGGCGATGACGTACTGTCCCCACGAGTGACAGAACACTGAACTAATCACGGCGCAACTAGAGAACATTACCATCACCTACGCTCTGTATTTTCCGCTGGCTGCCCCACCACCACAGAAACCCCTGAGCTAGGCTGAAACACCTGCATTTTGGAGCTGCCTTACTCAAGAAAGCAAAAAAGAGACAATGTTTGTATGGAGGCTTTATAAACTCAAGGATTATTATTTATTTATTTTACATTGTTTGCAAACTGATATGTGACACGTATTAATGCCAAAGTAACATTCAAAACAGAAAAGCCCCACCCCAAAAAAAATATGTATTTATTTATTTAGCAAAAAATGTGGGGCTCAAAACAGGTGGGGCTTAGCCCCACCTGCCCTGAATTACGGGTCGCCACTCCAGTGGAGGCTCCTCAGAGGAGGAAGGGGAGGACCATCCTCCTCAGTGAATTTCATAAAAATTACAATTGAAAAACATTACAAAAGTTATACTTTTTAGATAAAACTATACTAAATGTAATCACGTCACCAAATAACTGATTAAAACACACTATTTTGCAAAGAAGGTCTACAGTAGCCTCAACAGCACTCTGTAGGGTAGCACCATGGTGTAGCCAGAGGACAGCAAGCTTCTGTCCTCCTCTGGGTACATTGACTTCAATACAAAACCTAGGAGGTTCATGGTTCTCACCCCCTTCCATAGACTTACACAGTAATTATGACAACTTCCGGAGGACGTCCTCCAGCCTATCAGAACTCTTGCAGCATGAACTGCCATGTTGTCCACCCAATCAAATGATCAGATAATTAATCTAGTACTGAAAGCATAAACTACAGCTAGCTAGCACTGCAATGTATAAAATGTGGTGAGTAGTTGACTCAAAGACAGAGAAAGACAATAGTTGAACAGTTTTGAACAAATTAATTTCTTCCAAAATGAAGGAGAAGCAAGAGAGAAATAGAGCGAGAGATTGTCTTTTTTTTTTCACTTTCAGTTTCACTTACTTAGCTAGCAAATGCAGCTAGCTAGTTTAGCCTACTGAAACACCCTGCTCAAACAGAGGGATACTGTGTTAGCTAGCTGGCTATGACTTTCCAACACAACACTGGAACTCTTCCAAGTCAAGGTAAGCTTTTGGTATTACTAATTTATTGCCACCGGGGCCCGCCGGTGTAACTGCTTACTGACTGTACACTAACGTTACTGCATGATTGTAGCGGGTTTACTAAAGGGTTAGTTCTATTAGCTATACATTTACATCATTTACATTTTAGTCATTTAGCAGACGCTCTTATCCAGAGCGACTTACAGGAGCAATTAGGGTTAAGTGCCTTGCTCAAGGGCACATTTACGTCATTTAGCAGACGCTCTTATCCAGAGCGACTCACAAATTATACCCCCCCAGCTAGCCTACATCGTTGTCACCAGCTAGCCTACATCGTTGTCACCATATTAGCTAAATAACGTCATAGTCGGCATAGCTACATCGTTGTCACCATATTAGCTTATTAGATCGAATACCTGGGATAGGATGAAGTAATCCTTCTACCCCCCCCCACCCTATAGCCAGTGGGATAACCACTTTACAATTTTTTTTTTGGGGGGGGGGGGGGGTAGAAGGATTACTTTATCCTATCCCAGGTATTCGAGCTAATAAGCTAATATGGTGACAACGATGTAGCTATGCCGACTATGACGTTATTTAGCTAATATGGTGACAACGATGTAGGCTAGCTGTCCTCTGGCTACACCATGGTGCTACCCTACAGAGTGCTGTTGAGGCTACTGTAGACCTTTGAAAAATAGTGTGTTTTAATCAGTTATTTGGTGACATGATTATATTTAGTATGGTTTTATCTAAAAAGTATAACTTTTTTAATGTTTCACAATTTAAATGTGTATGAAATTCACTGAGGAGGATGGTCCTCCCCTTCCTCCTCTGAGGAGCCTCCACTGTTTAGCTAATATGGTGACAACAATGTAGGCTGTTTGTAGAGGTTTGGCTTGGAAAGTTTTTTTTGCCTGGTCACATACAGATGATTTGTTGTGCATTGAAGTCCACAAGCCAACGGAAGAGAAGGAATACAACGTGGCTTTTATGAGAGTGAACTCTGTTTACTAGCGATCAGGAGTGTATTCATTCCGCTGAGTCTGTTGAAAAACGTTTCTTAAACGGAAGCAAACGGAACAAAACGGGGATAAACATAGCTGAATTTGTCCAATATAAACTCTCGTTTGTAACTGTTGGACTACTGATTATACACCTCAAATTTGTCTCTCGACCTGTGTGCACCTACTTTGTAAACTTTCATTCATAGGCTAGGTTGTAGCAACCTCATGATGGGTATAGCGATGAGTATCATGTAATAGCCTAAAGCTATCGATGTTACATTGAACTGGGTGAATGGAATATGAATGAGTCATCCAATATGCTGTAATAGAAATAAGGCCATGCTCATGAAAAAAAACCCGTCCTCCCTCATCTTAAACGGCACTGATTTATAGCCATACTGATTTAATGAAAAGCAGTAAACATACACATTGTTTCACATTGTTTAATAACAGACTCGTGGACACAATCACGCAATAGTAAACATACACACCATTGTTTCACATTCCTTAATAATAGACTCATAAACACAATCATGCTTGTTTCACAGCTTCCGCGGGAAACTCGACGTATTGTAGCCTTAGGCAGACGAAAGAGTAGCGGAGGAAGGAGTTCGCTTCTGCTGCAGTGTTCGTGGTAAAATATAACGCGTTGCGGCGGTGCTTCGTAATATAGGACTGCTCAGGCACTTCGTTCAACTGTCAAGGGAGTGGTGTAGAATCAACAGCCAGTGTATATCGCTCTAGAGACAGACGGGGGACTCGACTTCAAACTGTTACTGTTTTCCCGGGACTCGAATCCATTCAGTGTTACCAATTGAGTAACCGTAACTGGCTCTTGAACCGAGAGACCAACGGTATCTAATTGATATCGTATGGAGTTCAGGCGAGGAGCTTTTGGTGCGGTCTTTGTTTGCTGAGGAAAGTCTGCGGCTCACTTTCCCTTTTCCAGCGAAGGCGAGCTCCGTATTTTTTCTCTCTTTTTTTGGTCAGCCTTTCTTCTGCCTCTCTCCTTCCTTCCCCCCCGACCCGACTCAATCCCGTCGCCATCTGATTGGAAAAAAAGCAGCATCTTTGTTTTTACGGAGTATATACCTGCCTGCTCTATCAGCACCATGAATTCGGATATAAATGTGCACCTCGGCCGGGACAAAACGGGCATCATGCGGAAGAGAGCCCTGCTTCTCCGGAAAGGGTGTAGCTTTGATATTAGTTCGAGGTAGGTGATGCATGGGGTGATGGGGCTCCCTTTTGGGTATATGCTTGCCACTAAACGCAATCCGAAACAGGGATTTATCAGCCCTCCTGTAACATTTGAAACAGCACATGGTATGCTTATGTGGTCATACACAAGCATGGGTAACGTGAACCTTGATATCTACCGACCCTGTCTCTCAGTGGACTGCAGTTGTGGTGTTAATTGGCAGCTGACCCGGTCACCAGTGAACATACTTGCTCCCCTAAAGCTAGAGGGATGCCCTAAATAAACATGTGGTTTTTTCTATGACGCAAACACAGTCTATTCAGTCTATTAGACTACAGTCAATACAGTGTTTCATAGTGCTTCAGTAAACTGCAGACCATAGGCCTATGTGTGCGCTTTTTGTAAATTATCTGAGGTATCACGGATGTTCCTTGTGTTTAGCGGGGCATGCAGTGTTATAACAGTCATTGAGATCAACACATTGATTTTGTGTTATTAATTTCAATCGATTTATATACATTTTGTCTCCACAACCGTGCGTCCACGTTTCAGACCGTTACACATGGGTGCCTGTCGCTTCTGATGGTGCAAAACCACTCAATACCTGGTGCATTGTTATCAATATTGCAGCAAATTAGGTTTAAAATATTACATATTAGGCTACAGCCGTGTGTGGTGCGTCGGTCGGAGAGGCTCATAAATCAACCTATTAGCAGTAAATTCCGAGGTACTCCATCATGGAGAGGGCACTGGCAGACAGACACAGCATGACCGGGTGAGTTGAGTGACTAAACACCACCGCATCGCATGGTGTGCACCCCCGGAGGGACTCTCTACTTGGGAGTCCACTGGTAGTCCGCTCATCAAACGCAGATGGGGGGGGGGGGGGTTCTCTTTGCTGCCAGTTTGTACCAGACTGTAGGCTACATACTGTTACCCACAGTATGCAGTGCACAGTAGGCCTATGGTACATTATGCCTATACTGGACATAAATGCACACAGTTGGTCTTCAACCCAAGTTATGGAGAGGATTTCTGGTCTGGTCATATTTATAGCCAACACTCACGTTCACTTATTGTCAAGCTCACTTCCCGATGTCGTCGCTAGATGGCAACCATAAATTCCTCACACACTGTCAGCCATGGCATTGATTATAAATCTGTCAAGTAAATTAGATTACAATGGCATTTTATCCGTCCCCCACACAGTAGCCTACCTAGCATAAGATAATCAGGTTTTGGAGGTGTACTGTACATTACTCATATGCGACTAGCTGACAGATTCTATATGGTATTTTGCAGTGGCGATTTTAGCATGTCAATCTTGGTGGGGCAAACTAAAAAATTTTTTTTAGATACATGCCAGCAAAGCCACTAAACAACACAACACAACACTAAACAATACATTAATTGGACTATAACGGTAACATACGGTGCCCACATCAGCAGTCCCAACACCTTACCACTGTTACACCTGGCTATCAGCGGAGCCTTGTCTGGCAGCGAAACAGTTCATTCAGCCTCATTTACTGCCTTTTGAAAAAACATAGTTAATATGGCTGACTTGCTTAAACAAATGTGGTTTCTAATGACAATTTAGATGTACAAACTATGGCGTAAAGGGACGACAAGCGGATAAGAGGCAATCCGTAATTCCGATTAAGACATTAATGAGCGAGCCAGGACGGACGTAGTCAATAAAACTATTTGTTCAGCACTTTTCAAATGTACAGCGACAGAATCAGGGACGGCTTGTTCAATAGGGCGATATGGGCGACGCACTGCCAAACGGGAAAAGGAAGGGATTTTTTTTCTAATCAATTATATCACGGCAACAGCAGTTATCAGTGTTCACGTCTGATCTGCCAGCCACTAAATGTCAAATCAGGCTAAAGTCGTGCTTCAAATGGCCCCGCCCGTTTTTTGGGCGATTTCAGTCAGGTTGAAAATCGCCCAGAAGTCTCTCATAGCCTGTCATGTAAAATCTATTTTTTTCACATTTCAAAGCTTTCAATACATTCTCTATGGGTGTCTGTGGGCATGCACTTACGCGCTTTCGTCATACGTGACGTAACGTTGAACGTAACTAAGACAATGGCGGCTAGCAGAGTCTATGTTGCGACCTGCTGTGTGGCGTTATTTTATGTTTTTAATTTGTAGACTTAGTTTACAAACATTCTGCAAACATTCTGCTTTGGACTGATCTTCGGTTTTGGACTGATCTTGTTGATCGTGTACATACCCGCTACGAACGGACTAAATAATGAAAACGCTGCTGGCAGCGGAATCCCAATACAGCTGGGAGACTTGACTGGATGACAGAGTCCCGGACAGAGAGGTGGAGCCGGCCGGCTTCACCCTGGTCAGAGCGGACCGCGATCCTGGTAAGAGAGCGACTCTGTACCCCGACATTGAACTGCTTTCTGTGTCATTGAACCTTACTATTGTTGATAAAAACAAGTTTACTGGAGAACGGAGAAAAAGTAGAGACTTTTGGACAAGGTGGATAATTGTATAATATAAGGCAGTTTATTCAGAGGTAAAGATATCTGGAATCGCGTGCACGGACCCGTTCGTCAAACTCGTAGGGAGTTTATCAGAAGAGCCCCTAAACATTGTGTGCTGACATTTTATACAATAAAATGAAGTAGGTTGAATCTAGTAGTTCTGATCTTCTGATTGGTCCTGATGAGTTGGGTGATGTCACCTCCAGGCTAGTGTCACTGTTGCATTGGCTCTGAGTCGGGTTCTCTGTCTTCAGATGTTCAGCCTAAGAGAAGAGGATTTGTGTGTGTGTGTGTGTGTGTGTTTGTTATCAGTGTGTGTGTGTGTGTGTGTGTTTGTTATCAGTGATGATGTGTGTGTGTGTGTGTGTGTGTGTTTATCAGTGATGATGTGTGTGTGTGTGGGTGTGTGTGTGTGTGTCCTCAGGGCAAGAACTCGTGAGTTGGAAGAACTGAGAGACCTATGGCGTGGGTGTTATCCTTAGCCACCTGCTGACAAGGCTGACAAGATAGGACTCTTGTTCATTGTATTGAATACAAAGGCCCAACACAAAATGGGTCATGCACAAGATTTTAGTCAGACCAAGCTATAACATTATATATTTACTACGACAGTACATTCAACCAAAAGCTAATATAACAAAGGCATCAGAGATTATTTATAATCTGTCACAGAAACTGGAATCCATCTCCCCAGATCAGTCAATAAATGCTTCTGGTATTGACTTATATGCTGCCCCTGTCTTCATGTTGTTGCTGGACATATCTTTTTTAAAATGTGTGTAGGTCACCTAAATCATCAGAAAAATTGCCCCTCCTGAGAATTTTTTCAGGAGCCGCCACTGGACAGAATTCAGAACATGGGCCGTTCTTACAGTATTCTCCCTGTACACCAAGTCAGAACCGTAGGATAAATAAAGGGGGCATATAAGCAGACAATGAAAGCTCTTACAATATTTGATGATTACATTTCTCTCAAACAGGCTATAGGCTACATGTGCACCACCAAGTCAGAACAGTAGGCTAAATTATGAGGGGGAAAGGGACCAAATTATTAAGGTGAGGCACATGGGCTACTAACAGCTTACTACACAACATACACTTAGTATTACTTTCTTGGCTACAGGATACATACAGTGGGGAAAAAAAGTATTTAGTCAGCCACCAATTGTGCAAGTTCTCCCACTTAAAAAGATGAGAGAGGCCTGTAATTTTCATCATAGGTACACGTCAACTATGACAGACAAAATGAGGAAAAAAAATCCAGAAAATCACATTGTAGGATTTTTAATGAATTTATTTGCAAATTATGGTGGAAAATAAGTATTTGGTCAATAACAAAAGTTTCTCAATACTTTGTTATATACCCTTTGTTGGCAATGACACAGGTCAAACGTTTTCTGTAAGTCTTCACAAGGTTTTCACACACTGTTGCTGGTATTTTGGCCCATTCCTCCATGCAGATCTCCTCTAGAGCAGTGATGTTTTGGGGCTGTCGCTGGGCAACACAGACTTTCAACTCCCTCCAAAGATGTTCTATGGGGTTGAGATCAGGAGACTGGCTAGGCCACTCCAGGACCTTGAAATGCTTCTTACGAAGCCACTCCTTCATTGCCCGGGCGGTGTGTTTGGGATCATTGTCATGCTGAAAGACCCAGCCACGTTTCATCTTCAATGCCCTTGCTGATGGAAGGAGGTTTTCACTCAAAATCTCACGATACATGGCCCCATTCATTCGTTCCTTTACACGGATCAGTCGTCCTGGTCCCTTTGCAGAAAAACAGCCCCAAAGCATGATGTTTCCACCCCCCTGCTTCACAGTAGGTATGGTGTTCTTTGGATGCAACTCAGCATTCTTTGTCCTCCAAACACGACGAGTTGAGTTTTTACCAAAAAGTTCTATTTTGGTTTCATCTGACCATATGACATTCTCCCAATCCTCTTCTGGATCATCCAAATGCACTCTAGCAAACTTCAGACAGGCCTGGACATTTACTGGCTTAAGCAGGCGGACACGTCTTGCACTGCAGGATTTGAGTCCCTGGCGGCGTAGTGTGTTACTGATGGTAGGCTTTGTTACTTTGGTCCCAGCTCTCTGCAGGTCATTCACTAGGTCCCCCCGTGTGGTTCTGGGATTTTTGCTCACCGTTCTTGTGATCATTTTGACCCTACGGGGTGAGATCTTGCGTGGAGCCCCAGATCGAGGGAGATTATCAGTGGTCTTGTATGTCTTCCATTTCCTAATAATTGCTCCCACAGTTGATTTCTTCAAACCAAGCTGCTTACCTATTGCAGATTCAGTCTTCCCAGCCTGGTGCAGGTCTACAATTTTGTTTCTGGTGTCCTTTGACAGCTCTTTGGTCTTGGCCATAGTGGAGTTTGGAGTGTGACTGTTTGAGGTTGTGGACAGGTGTCTTTTATACTGATAACAAGTTCAAACAGATGCCATTAATACAGGTAACGAGTGGAGGACAGAGGAGCCTCTTAAAGAAGAAGTTACAGGTCTGTGAGAGCCAGAAATCTTGCTTGTTTGTAGGTGACCAAATACTTATTTTCCACCATAATTTGCAAATAAATTCATAAAAAATCCTACAATGTGATTTTCTGGAATTTCTTTTCTCAATTTGTCTTTCATAGTTGATGTGTACCTATGATGAAAATTACAGGCCTCTCTCATCTTTTTAAGTGGGAGAACTTGCACAAATAGTGGCTGACTAAATACTTTTTTGCCCCACTGTATCTATCTGGCATATTACATCATTTATGCAGCAGCATACAATACATTTTTGGTCCTTCTTGTGGACAAATATTGTCATCAAACTTTGTCATCAAAGTCTGTCATTCTCTGGATTTATGGTGCTTTCAAGACAACCGGGAACTCTGAAAAAAACAAGGTCGAATCATGACGGCAGTGATCTTCAGGTCGGAGCTCTAGAAAGAAGCCAGATTTCCCAACATGGAATTCCGAGTTGGATGACCGTTCAAAACGTATTTTCCCAGTCGGAGCTCGTTTTTTTCCCAGTTGTCTTGAACTCACTGAAGTCTGAGATTTCCCAGTTCTGAGTTTCCAGTTGTTTTGAAAGCGGCAGAAGTAATGCTTGATTGACAGCATGGCCAATGTTGAATGTTTATCATTTTAAGCTTGGAAAAGAGACCTTCAAACCCAGACTTCGACCACACATACACTCCACTGAATAGCAGGCTAGAGATTTCTTTGCAATGCTTGCAGTTAGCCACTGATTCCTTCCAAACCACTCATTGTTGAATTTGCGATTTCCAACTTATTGTGTAATGTTTATGTCCAATGGCCGATGAGCACCGATATGTTTTATCTATAATTTCTCTTCATAATTCCTCTTCAAATGAGAAGGATTGAAAAAAAATTTGCCAGTAGATTGTCGACTTGACTCATGATGATGACTGCAAGCTTGCTAGCTAAGATTTTGAAAGTATGATGTTGACATGATCAGTCCGATCAAAGCTACTGTAGATATAATGTGATTTGACGTCATTTTATATGTGGCGTATTAATTCCAAAATAACATGCAAAATAGGCAAAAAATAAATAAAAATGATTTGCGACTGGTCTTTTGTAGGGCCTAATATTTATGCTGTCCTGTCCTCAGTCGTGGAAAGGCTAAGGTTATATCTTAATGTTCTAGATTTATATATTTATGTTTCCCACTGCACTGTTTTCTGACTAATTAGTACATATATCAATATTTTAATTGCATACTTCGTTATTTTATACGTCTGTTTTTCTCATGCCACAGTCCTAAATATATATATTTGTGTATTCTTGTTTTTTCGCTGTGTGAGTCGTGTGTTTCACCACATAAGAGCCCTAGGTTCTCTCTTGATTGATTGTCTTTAATTCACTCAAGTCTGTGACCATTTCACAGAACTCTCCACAATGTGGCACCAAGTTGCGAGCACACAGTATGTGAACAAGCTCAACGAGTGTACACAAACACACTATCTTCCTCTCTCTCTCTCTCTCTCTCTCTCTCTCTCTCTCTCTCTGTCTCTCTCTCTCTCTCTCTCTCTCTCTCTCTCTCTCTCTCTCTCTCTCTCTCTATGAGTACAAAGAATACATCAACTTATACGAAGAAGGCCAACCCCGAGTGTAATTAAAAAGTAAGTGTTTGCGGAGAGCTGAGCCGATTGCTATATTTTGAAATAGAGACCATCCAAGCAATTCGTAGAGTTGTTTGGCAACAATAGGTTAATTAGAAACCTTTGAATCTGCTCTTTCCGATAGGGTATAGCAATCAAAATGTCAATTCATCTGGGCATGGACTCTACAAGATGTCGAAAGGGTTCCACTGGGATGCTGGCTCATGTTCACTCCAATGCCTCCCACAGTTGTGTCAAGTTGGCTGGATGTCCTTTGGGTGGTGGACCATTCTTGATACACACGGGAAACTGTTGAGCGTGAAAAACCCAGCAGCGTTGCAGTTCTTGACACAAACCAGTGCGCCTTGCACCTACACCACCAGTCAAAAGTTTGGACACACCTACTCATTCAAGTGTTTTTCTTTATTTTTACTATTTTCTACATTGTAGACTAATAGTGAAGACATCAAAACTATGAAATAACACATATGGAACTATGAAATAACACATATGGAATCATATAATGTAATCAAAAATGTGTTAAACAAATCTAAATATATTTGAGATTTGAGATTCTTCAAATAGCCACCCTTTGCCTTGATGACAGCTTTGCACACTCTTGGCATTCTCTCAAGCAGCTTCATGAGGTAGTCACCTGAAATGCATTTCAATTAACAGGTGTGCCTTCTTAAAAGTTAATTTGTGGAATTTCTTTCCTTCTTAATGAGTTTGAGCCAATCAGTTGAGAGAATGCCAAGAGTGTGCAAAGCTGTCATCAAGGCAGCTATTTGAAGAATCTCAAATATAAAATGTATTTTGATTTGTTTATCCACTTCAATCATCTACACTGATTGAAGTGGATTTAACAAGTGACATCAATAAGGGATCATAGTTTTCACCTGGATTCACATGGTCTATCTATGTCATGGAAAGATCAGGTGTTCTTAATGTTTTGTACACTCAGGGTAGTTGAGGTGTAGTTTGGACGGGCCAGCTGGGCAGGCAGAAAATACACTATCGACTTATTTTAGTATTTACAGTCTATGCACTTCTGGAACAATCAATACATTTTCGGAATGATTACAATTTTCATTTGATGTCCTGAGGTTTCTTATGACCTATTTTAACATAATAAATGCATTAATTTTGCATGACCGTCATGGCCATTCTAGTAGTTACAGACACACACACAAACAATCAGACAGACACGTTCGCGTGCACGCGCACACACACATGCACAAGGACACATGTAGATGCATGCACACACACACACACACACACACACACACACACACACACACATAGACCTCCTCCCTCCACACACACCTTCTGAAGTGTTTCTTTGTGTGGCTGCTTCTCTTCAGCAGACAGACTAGACTGACTCTAACATCTGGGGGAGACATCTTGGGAGTAGACCTGGGTTCAAATACTACTGGAAATTATTTCAAAGGCTTTAACTATGTTTGATTGAGCCTGCCTGCGAAATAGAACAAAAAGAATAGTCAGAAAAGTGCCAATTTGTCATTCTAGGCAGCCTAAAGAACACGCTTGAAGTATTAGAAAGATTTCAAATAGTTTGAACCCAGTTTGCTTAGGAAGTAATTCTGGAGAAGACTCCTATAAGGCTTTGGGGATGTCTCCAAAGGGGATTTTAATGCTTCAAAATCGGAATTATTTAAACAGCAAAAACAAGCTGTTAGCACAGGCTCTTAACACAGCGAGGGAAGCTAGATATGATTTCCCTCAACCAGACATAAATTAACCAGACAATCAATCAATAAAAATAGTGTGTGTGTGTGTGTGCGTGGAGTCTGAGCATGTGTGTGCATGTGTGTGTGTGTTTGTGACCTGTGTGGCCCCTGCACTGTGTGCTGTGACATAATAGAGGGACAGATAGACTGGACTGCTCCCCCCTCAGAGTGACCAGAAGCCCTGACATCACATTTCTGACCCATCATCACAGACCTGGGAGAGGGAGAGCAGTCACATGCACACACACACACACCTTGACAGTCTTTGTTGTATTCTAAAGTGAACCATCCATAACATGAAACATAAAATACATTATTATTATTAGAACGTGCAAGCTAATTGCTTATTACCACATTGTGAATACACTGCGTGACAATTACCTCAGGATGTGGCTCACACACACATACACACACACACCATTGTGTTATCATATCGTGTTCAGCCAATTTGTCCATGTATTAGCTTCCTGTGTTGATGTTGATATCAATACATAATCAGACCATCAGAACCCTGAGAGAGGAAGAGATGAGCTACAGATTGATGGCCTGGGTGACAGTCAGTTCCTGCATTAGCCACCTGCACTAACACTAACCAATAAAGGCCTATACATCATAAAGTTTCATATTTCTATGAAAAAAAGTTATTAAAAGGATATTACTAACTATTCCCAACCACCATATTACACTTGCTATAGACTTCCTATATACCATACAGCCAATAACCAATGTGTACCACAACTCCATTAAACCTGCTATTTCCTTTGTTGGCCTATGCAGTTAGTCAGTAGCACTCAGTAATAAGCATGATGCTGTGTTTTAGGTCTGTTCGGTCTGCTTGACAGAGTACGGTGGAGATGATCTAATTACCTAACACCTCGCCCCATTGATTCACATGTCTGCATATTTCCTGGCACTCAGCTGATGAGAAATGTGCTTCTCCTCTTATAATGTTAATGTACTGTAGTAAGACCAGCTGTATGCCAGTGCATACCTTTACTTAAATGAACTCCAACACCTTTTCCTTATGGATGCCCCACATCTCAGATTTCCACCACATCAACATCAAATTAGTGTATCCTGGGCCATGTTCATTAGGGCACACAATGGAAAGCATTTTAAAATGTTATGCTCCCTGTTTCAGTCAGTCTTCTTCCATTTGGTGCCTAATGAACATGATGATCCATTCCCTGGTGCTTATAGGATCCTAGTGTTTTCCTTGGCCCTGTATGGAGTCATGTCATCTCCTTTTGCCAGGCTCAGGACAGTGGTGCCCAAGATATGCCCATCTGCCAGGGGCACATATCAGACAGGCCAGGCATGCCCAGACAGACCTGTCCAGATGGATGGGGCATGGATGACACCATGGCATTATCAAAGTGGACATAGGGCATCCAAGAGGTATACTGTTCTATACTGTTCTAGCTTTGATAGAGAGTATTGGTGGTACAGTAAATGGCGAATATGGAAAATGTTCACGGCAACATGTGGACAAATGGAAACGATAAAGCAGTGAAAACAGGGTCTTTCATTTTGACCTTTGGTCAAGCCTACTGAAATGGCCTCTCTCTTTCCTTTCTCTCTTTCCCTGTCTCCCTCCCTCTCTCTCTTCCCTACTCCTACAATATCCTCAGAGAAAGGAATCATCTGATCATCCTAAATTGGAAATATTAGCGAGAAACTCATGTTACGAATCTTGTACCCCAACTTTCTCAGTCAGAAAGATGCCAGATTTCCGAGGTACTGCATGAAAGCAGCTTCAGTGACCCTGCCAGTAAGAGTGTCTCTGATTGGCTGGGCCTGTGGGGTGTTGTCTATGTGAGCCTGTTGTGACCTCCGATGGGAGCATGCCATAGTGTTTATAGTGGAGCTCTAGTGTGAAACTGTCTGCATCATAGATGTAGAGAGAAAGGGGAAGAGACCTCACACTGTGTGTGTGCGTGCATGTGTGAGTGTGCATGCTGCGTTTGTGTGTGTTGTTACGTGCGTGTGTGTGTGTGAGAGAGAGAGAGAGAGAGAGAGAGAGAGAGAGAGAGAGAGAGAGAAAGAACGTGTGTGTGGTTTGTTGAGTGTGTGTAATGTATTCTGTACATCCATATGCTATACATATGCTCCACACATATGGATGTACAGAATACATTACACATACTGTATGCTCCATATTGCAGCCAATAGAGCATATCCATCACTACATTTGACAGCTCTGTGCACATTTGTGAAAGTGGTTTGAGTTAGTTTCATGTTTGTATGATCTTTGATGTAGTGTAGTGTAACTGAATTCACCCATGTGGTGTGTGTCACACTTGCATGCATGCTTTTGTGTGTGTTTGAATATGTATCTTTAACCTTTGCCCTTTATCAGTCAATTTCTGCCCAGAGAGCAGTGTGATCTTCATGGCTGGTTGTTATATGTACATGCATATGGCTCTGGTTGTTTCTACTATTCCACCAGGCCTTTACAGTATAGAGGATGTGTCCCAAATGGCATCCGATTTCCTACGTAGTGCATATAGGGAATAGGGTGCCATTTGGAACACAGACATAGTCAGCCCCAGAGAGGGCTCAGTGAGCTCGGATAAACACTGGACCATAATCACTGCCATATGTGTCTTCAGCAGAGCACCACACAATACAGCCCACCAGTCTCATTTTAGCCAGAAAAATAGACTAACTAGGGAAGGAGAAAAATACAAAAAAGCCCTCTCTTGATTACAGCTTTCCGTATGTAAACGTCTTGCTCCTCAACGCCCCATTTGGATCAATTTATGGCTGAAAGACACATATCTACATATTACAGCAACTTTGCGTGTGTGTGCGTGCATGCATGTGTGCGTGCGTTAGTGTGTATTACAGCAAATGTGTGTGTGTACACACTGCATGTATGTATGTGTGCGCTAGAGTGTGTGTGTGTGTGTGTGTGTGTGTGTGCGCGCGCGCGTGCGTGTGTAGTGCAGCACACTGCTCTGCTCCAGGAAGTTTCACTCTGGAAAAGCGTTTCCCGTTATAACATGCTGCTGGAAATGGCCCAGTGTGCGTGGATGAAATGAGTTGTATTTTCACAGGGCCTCTGTTGAGACTCAGGGGGTTTGAGCACAGCCACAAGCCACAAGCCACATGCGACGAGAGGAGGGAAGAGGGCTGGGTGTGTGTTTTTGAATGCTCTTGCTCTGTGAGGTGATGTAAGAAGTGTGTGTGTGTGTGTGTGTGTGTGCGTGCATGTGTGTGTTGGTGCGTGCGTTCCATATCTTTAAGTATGTATATGAGTGGGAGAAAATAGATTGTATTCACTTGGCTGAATGAAAGATCAAAAGCCAGTGTCAAGGTTATGATATTGACTTGCCTCAATCTTCATTACTTATGGTAATTCATGCATGAATGTACAGGTAACTGCCTAAACAAAGCGAGCTGTATAGGGCCATAAGCAAACAAGAAAATACTCATCCAGACGCGGAGCTCTTAATGGCCAGTGATTTTAATGCAGGAAAACTGAAATCTGTTTGACCTAATTTCTACCAGCATGTCACCTGTGCAACTAGAGGGATCCAAACTCTAGATCACCTTTACTCCACACACAGAGACGCATACAAAGCTCTCCCCCGCCCTCCATTTGGCAAATTTCCTCCTGATTCCTGCTTACAAGCAAAAACTCAAACAGGAAGTACCAGTGACGCGTTCAATATGGAAGTGGTCCGATGAAGCGCATGCTAAGCTACAGGACTGTTTCGCTAGCACAGACTGGAATATGTTCCAGGATTCATCCGATGGCATTGAGGAGTTTACCACATCAGTCACCAGCTTCTTTAATAAGTGCATCGACGACGTTGTCCCCACAGTGACCATACATACATATCCCAACCAGAAGCCATGATTACAGGCAACATCCACACTGAGCTAAAGGCTAGAGCTGCCGCTTTCAAGGAGCAGGACACTAATCCGGCACTTATAAGAAATTCCATTACGCCCTCCGACAAACCATCAAACAGGCAAAGCGTCAATACAGGACAAAGATCGAATCCTACTACACCGGCTCTGATGTACGTCAGATGTGGCAGGGCTTGCAAACTATCACGGATTACAAAGGGGAACCTAGCCGATAGCTGTGAAGTGACGCGAGCCTACTTGACGAGCTAAATGCCTTCTATGCTCGTTTCGAGGCAAGCAACACTGAACCATGCATGAGAGCACCAGCTGTTCCGGACAACTGTATGATCACTCTCTCCATAGCCAATGTGAGTAAGATCTTTAATCAGGTTAACATTCACAAGGCCGCAGGGCTAGACGGATTACCAGGACGCGTATTCAGAGCATGCGCTGACCTGCTGGCAAGTGTCTTCACTGACATTTTCAACCTCTCTGTCACGGAATCAGCCGAGGCTGCCCCTCCTCCTTGCTCGGGCAGACTTCGGCGTTCGTCGTCCCCGGAGTACTAGCTGCCACCGATCTATGTTTCGGTGTTTGTCTAGTTTGTCCTGATTGTTTTTTTACCTGTTTCCCATTATGTTATATTGTATTCCCTTTATAACCCCCTGTCTCTCATTGGTTATTGTGTGTGATTGTTTTCCGTGAGGTCGGCAGTGTTCGGGTGTATGCGTATTTTGTTTCCTCCCTGTTTGGAGGTTTTGTTTGTATTTTGATTACTGTGCTAGTAAAGTTTGTCTGCCAGTAGCTCGGTGTCCTGCGCTTGACTTCGCTCACCGCATACACGTCGCCCTGACAGAATCACACACCGTTCATGGAGTCAGCAGGAGCGGCGGTGCCAGCTGGATCAATGGAGGAACGCGTCGAACACCAAGCGGCCATGATCCAGGCTCTCGGCACCGCCATGGAACGGGTGGTGAGCACTATTGAGCGATGGGAAAGAGGGGGTCTGCCTACGCCTCCTCCAACAATACCACCACCATCGGCGATGCCCATCGCTTCACCTCCGAGGTCCAGTGGGATTCGGCTCTCGCTCCCGAGGGCTTATGATGGCACAGCGGCCGGGTGTCAGGGTTTCCTGCTCCAGGTTGAACTCTACCTAGCAACCATCCACCCGGTGCCCTCGGGATACGAGAGCGTGTCTGCCCTCATCTCCTGTCTGTCCGGCAAGGCGCTGGAGTGGGCCAATGCCGAGTGGGGGGGAATAGATGCCG
Organism: Coregonus lavaretus; assembly: GCF_964263955.1. Taxonomy (NCBI): domain Eukaryota; kingdom Metazoa; phylum Chordata; class Actinopteri; order Salmoniformes; family Salmonidae; genus Coregonus; species Coregonus lavaretus. Next base: position 38,892 of record NW_028161094.1, read on the forward strand.
CTACTGTCAACTATGCTGAGTTCACCCGCCGCTTCAGGGCAGTATCATCCACCAGAGGGTAAAGCGGCGGATGAGCGTCTATTCCACCTTAGACAGGGGAGGAGTAGCGCACAGGAGTTCGCGCTGGACTTCCGGACGCTGGCTGCCAACGCGGGATGGAATGAGAGGGCCCTCATCGACCACTACAGATGTAGCCTGAGGGAGGACGTGCGTCAGGAATTGGCCTGCAGGGACACCAACCTCAGCTTCGACCAACTGGTGGACATGTCCATTTGCCTGGATACCCTGTTGGCTACCCGCGGACGTCCGGATTCAGGGCCGTCCATTCCATCCCCCAGCACTTCCGAGCCGACCCCTATGGAGCTCGGAGGTGCTGGTGCTAGGGAGACCAGGAGAGAGACCAGGAGGGAGGCCGTCCCCTGCACCAACTGTGGCCGCAGAGGACACACTGCTGGTCGGTGCTGGGGAGGGTCTCCTAGGAATCGAGGCAGTAGGCAGCGCACTGATGAGTCATTCCAGGTGAGTAGGCACCCAACTCACCCAGAGCTCTCTGTTGCGCATATGTGTATTAAAGTTGTGTTTCCCGAGGTTTCTCCTCACTCCCAGCATAAGGCACTAGTAGATTCAGGCGCAGCTGGGAATTTTATCGATCGCCAATTCACCTATAAGTTAGGGATTCCTATTGTACCTGTTGATGTGCCCTTCCCCATCCATGCCCTAGATAGCCGCCCTTTGGGGTCAGGATTGATTAGGGAAGTCACAGCGCCTCTCAGGATGAAAACGCAGGAGGGCCATGAGGAGATACTACGTTTGTATTTGATTGATTCTCCTGCGTTTCCCGTGGTGTTGGGGCTTCCCTGGTTAACATCTCATGACCCCAACATTTCATGGCAACAGAGGGCTCTCAAGGGATAGTCTGATCAGTGTTTCGGGTGGTGTGTAGGTGTTTCCGTAGGGGCAACGACGGTGGAAAGCCCGAACCAAGTTCCCACCATGCACATTCCACCTGAGTATGCCGATTTGGCACTTGCCTTCTGTAAAAAGAAGGCGACTCAATTACCACCTCATCGACAGGGGGATTGTCTCCGATAGACCTCCAAGTAGGCGCTGCGCTTCCGCGTAGTCATGTGTATCCTCTGTCTCAGGAGGAGACGGCGGCTATGGAGACATACGTCACCGAATCTCTGAGACAGGGATACATACGGCCATCCACTTCCCCTGCGTCCTCGAGTTTCTTTTTTGTGAAGAAGAAGGATGAGGGTTTACGCCCGTGTATTGATTAGCGTGGTCTCAATCAGATCACAATCAAATACAGCTATCCTCTCCCTCTGATTGCTAGTATGACGGAGTCATTACACGGGGCGCGATTCTTCACAAAATTGGATCTCAGGAGCGTGTACAACCTGGTGCGCATTAGGGAGGGAGATGAGTGGAAGACAGCATTCAGTATCACCTCGGGTCACTATGAGTACCTCGTCATGCCATACGGTTTAATGAATGCTCCTTCAGTCTTCCAATCATTTGTGGACAAGATTTTCCGGGACTTGCATGGACAGGGTGTAGTGGTGTATATTGATGACATTCTAATATACTCCGCTACGTGAGCCGAGCATGTGTCCCTGGTGCGTTGAGTGCTTGGTAGACTGTTAGAGCATGACCTGTATGCGAAGGCGGAGAAATGTCTGTTCTTCCAGGAGTCCATCTCCTTCCTGGGACATCGGTTGTCCGCGTCAGGGGTGGAGATGGAGATTGACCGCGTTTCTGCCGTGCGTAATTGGCAGACTCCCACCACGGTGAAGGAAGTGCAGCGGTTCTTGGGTTTTGCCAATTACTACCGGAGGTTTATCCGGGGCTTTGGACAGGTAGCAGCTCCCATTACCTCCCTGCTAAAGGGGGGTCCGGTGCGTCTGCAGTGGTCGGCTGAGGTGGACAGGGCGTTTAGACATCTGAAGGACCTGTTTACCTCGGC
>NW_028161093.1:0-12300 GCF_964263955.1 Coregonus lavaretus
TGGGCCACAAAACATCTGAACACATCATGAAGGGCCGCAGTGGATCGTGGGTCTGTGTACCCACACGTGCAGTCGGAGCCAGCCCTAGACTTTTGAGGGCCTACATGATATTTGGTTTTCTCCCCTCTTGCCATGGGGCGTAAAGAAAATGTTGCAGTTTTAAGGGTGGTAGAGCGGAGGAGGGTGGTAGAGGGTGGGAGAGGAGGGTGGTAGTGGTGAGGAAGGTGGTAGAAGAGAGGAGGGTGGTAGTGTAGAGGAGGGTGGCAGGAAGTGAGGAGGGTGGTTGAAGGTGGTAGAAGGGAGGAGGGTGGTAGAAGAGAGGAGGGTGGTAGAAGGGAGGAGGGTGGCAGGAGGTGGTAGTAGGGAGGAGAGTAGTAGGAGGGTGGTCGAGGAGAATAATAAAATGCCCAGACAGAACAGAGCAGAGTATCTGAACCACTAGCTGGATCAAAAGCCATCCCATCCAACAGGAGTCTCTCTCCTGTTCATTTGATGAGCGAATACAAGAGACAAACAACAGAAACAATGAGAGGGAATAGAAGAAGAGAAGAGTCTTACCTTCATGGTATAATTTAAAGCCGTGAGCGCTCACCGCGAAGTCACTGGTAAGACGCAGGGAGAAGACGGACCCCGTGCTCGTGACTGGTGGTGGGATTGAGAATCCTGTTAACCTATAAGGAAGAGGAGACATTTACATTTACGTCATTTAGCAGACGCTCTTATCCAGAGCGACTTACAAATAGGTGCATTCACCTTATAGCCAGTGGGATAACCACTTTAGAATGTTTTTTTTTTTTTTTTTTTTTTTTGGGGGGGGGGGGTAAGGGACAGCATGCAATACACCAATCAGAATTATCTGGATACACTATTAACCAATAGCACACAGACACCAGTAGGAATGACCAATAGGATACTATGAACCAATAACATACACCAATCAGAATGATCTGGAGATCTACATAGACTACCAGTAGCAGCCTGGCAAGTCTCACCAACCAATCAGCCCAATGTTGTCATTCAGCTAAAATAGCTTAGTGGAGTTACATTAATCTCTGGAGCCAACAGCAGAGCACTGAGTAGTGAATGTATCAACATTATATGTGGAGGGAGAACATATCGATTCTACGGCCCCATTTCAAAGTAAAGATCGTTATAACATTTCAAATGTACATGGGCTCAGGCTAATTTATGGGCTATTCTAGCTGTGCTTGGGAGGCTATTAACATTTCACTGGCTGGAGTTCGTTTCACTAAAGTGATTTCAAAAAGCCATACTGTGAAGAGAGGTGGGAAAAATATACACATCAATAGAGGCCATAGAGATGTAGGATATTAATTTGAGCCAGTTCGCTACAGCAGGGAAATAATCCTGCAGCAACAGAAAATGTGAATTATTATGTGGATAAAAAATGTATGGACATTTTTGTAGGGGTTGATACATTTTTCGTATGGGAAAATCAAGTCTGACATTTCAAAGTGGTAATTACAAACTTCAGAAGCCTTTTTAAAACTCAAATACACTACACGTTTAAAATGTCCTGCATTGCAGGAAAGTTGTCCTGCAACAGGGTGATCAAATTAAGATCCTACATCTGTATGTAGGCTATACCATGGGTTAAAACTAAGATATGATACATTCTAGATCAGCAAAGGCGGTAGATAGCTGAGAACAATAGCAAAGACTAGTGGTGCTATGCTCTCTCAATAGAGCGAAAAACAACACTTTATATGCATTAGACATGAAATTGCATTGGAGGGTAAATCACTGAACCAGAAAAAAATTGTCCGCATTTAGCACTTTCTGAGATTGAATGTCAATAGGATCATTGAAAGTCAGGCACAATTTACAGTACGTACCAGCAACCTCCAAACACAGATATGGGTTGACTTTTGCCCCGCAGGCCTCTGGAAGCCTACTGCTACCATTAGCAATGCAAAGACTCCTGCTACTCCTACATGCTATATTTAAATCCACATGACCAAGTGTCAAAAGGTCCCGTGTGGCTCCGCTTGGTAACGATGGGTGTCAGTAATGCCACGTAGAGTACACACAGTGTTAGTATGTGTGTATGACCCCTGCAGGAATTGAACCCACGGCCCTGGCATTGATAACAGCCAATTTTACCAACTGGAGGTTGTGGGTTCAATTCCCACAGGGATCATACACATACAGTGAACTCCAAAAGGGATAGTGACATTATTATATATTGTTTTGCTCTGTATTCCAGCACTTTGGATTTGAAATGATACAATGACGGTGAGGTTAAAGTACAGACTGTCAGCTTTAATTTGAGGGTATTTTCATCCATATCGGGTGAACCGTTTAGAAATTACAGCTCAAATTAAAGCTGACAGTCTGCACTAACCTCATAGTTATTGTACCATTTCAAATCCAAAGTGCTGGAGTACAGAGCCAAAAAACCACAAACAATGTGTCACTGTCCCAATACTTTTGGAGTTCACCGCAAAAATGTGCTTAGTCCAATAGCCATTTTTGATAAGGTACTAGAATTGGCCTGATGTAAGTAGCAGTGAAAGCCCACTGCCACCCGGTCTCCATGTTAATCTCATAGGGAGAAACTACCAGATCAATATCAAGAGTTCTGAATAATGAAACACTGAATAATAACAGAGGAGTGCGTGTACTTCGAACTGCATCATGTGTACAGAGATCCTATTGGTTATGCTAATACACTAGAATAGAGTGAGTGAAATATTTATAAAAGCTTTTACATAACCTCCCCAGGAGATCACAGTGTCCCTTTAATATGATTAACCTTTCAACTTGTCGTCGGCTTCAAAGAACTTGAGAGAGAATAGAGTAAGTACCTTCTCTTCCACACATAGTGTATTCAACAAACAATTCATCTCTCTCCCTCTCACACTCTCTCCACCCCTCCCCCTCCCCCTCTCCCTCTCTTTCTCTCTCTCTCTCTCTCTCTCTCTCTCTCTCTTTCTCTCTCTCACGAGGTTTCTCTCCACCCACCATTGGCCCACAATTGGATAATTAGCCACAGATTTTCCAATTTAATGCATATTAACATACATACAGTATTTCAGGAGTGTTATTTGCCAATCTCTTTGATCATTTGATGGCCACAGGTTCATTACAAATACATTTTTCACTTTTATTTTTACTCTTTCTGACAGTAGAATCTCAATAAGACTACCAAGCATAGAGACATAGTAATATACTGTAGAATCTCAATAAGACTACCAAGCATAGAGACATAGTTACATACTGTGCTTGAGTGTGACACATAATCCTCTATAATTGAACAAAAATACCAATTACAAGTGCGTTAAGGTGGAGTAAAATCCCAACACCTGGATAATGTCTCCTTTAAGTGCAATATCTTCAAAAAAGCGTTTGAGTGAAAACACATCCTCACCATGGATGAATTGCTGTCATTATCTTTGTAAAGCAGGGGAAAGGAGAGGGATTTGTGAGGCTGGGAGGTACACATTCACCCAGCTACTGTCTTAATGAGGTTTCCATCTGCTCTTACAGGAGTTCCCCGCCACTGTGTCACACACGCACGCACGCACGCACGCACGCACGCACGCACGCACGCACGCACGCACGCACGCACGCACGCACGCACGCACGCACGCACGCACGCACGCACGACACACACACACACACACACACACACACACACACACACACACACACACACACACACACACACACACACACACACACACACACACACACACACACACACACACACACACACACACACACACACACACACACACACACACACACAATCACGGCAGGGCGGCAGGTAGCTTAGTGGTTACGAGCGTAGTGCCAGTAACCGAAAGGTCGCTTGTTCTAATCCCCGAGCCGACTAGGTGAAACATCTGCCGATGTGCCCTTGAGCAAGGCACTTAACCCTAATTGCTCCTGTAAGTCGCTCTGGATAAGAGTGTCTGCCAAAAAACAAACAAAACAACACACACACACACGTGCACACAAAGATACGTAGACACGTGTGCACAGAAACGCACGCACAGGCAAAGACACACACACACACACACACACACATCATATGATGTGGTTAGCCAATATGTTAAACACCTATCCATGCGATGTGGGACCTGGCATGCGTCTGAAATGTAGTCAGCCTGGAACACGGACTTTGACTAGGCTCACCTCTTGAATGTTGAAATTTACAACCAACAGCATTCAAGAGCCTTTACAACTCAAGTCAAATACAACGACCTGCAACCTATTCAAAACGCTATTGAATTTCCTTGGCCAGGCTTACACAGGTCAGCGACCATTATGCCAATTACATAAAAGGACAATAACTAGCACTGCCCCCCCCCCCCCCTCCTTGTTCAGGTTTCGGCGTTCGTCGTCACCAGCTTACTAGCCACTGCCGCTCCATATCTCATCACTCCATTTGTCTTGTCTTGTTAATTACACACACACCTGGTTCTTATCCCCTCCTTAGTCCGTGTATAAGTGTTCCCTCTGGCCCCTTGTCCTTGTGGATGATTGTTTTATGTGAGTTGAGTGTAGCTCGGTGGAGCTACTCGTACCTTGTATTGCCGGGGTCGATTATTCCCCCTGTGCCTGTAATTTTGTTGGAGCTATCCAGCGTAACTGTGTCCTATGGAATAAACTCTGTATTCGGTGACTCCTCCTAATCACACTCATCACAGTATAGCTGGCTGTATGATGTAGACAAGAACAGGGTACTCGGCTGGATTAATCACTGTTGTTCTGGGTTAAACAGTACAATTGCATGTTTATTGGTACACTGAGTTCTCAAGGGTCCAGGGACGGTTTGTGATTTACATCTGCTTGGGTAGACACATACATTATCACGCATACAGATCCTTCTCTACCATGCCTCCGTGGCGCCCTGCGCGCACACACACACACACACACACACAAACTCACACACACAGCTTCCTTCATTGAGAGTTTGCATGTGTATCCCCTTGGTCATGGAGGCCTATTTTTAACTGCTATGCGAGTTAGAACAAGTACATCTCCCCTCTGTGCCTTCAGCGCCCAACAGCCAGAACCATACTGTTCATATTGCTGTCTCTTCCTAATGGAGCTATCAAAGGTTCAAATTGGCTAGACAGGGGTCCTTGGCAGGGTACATGAGGTTAAACAGGGGGCTTTGGCAGGGTACATGAGGTTAAACAGGGGGCTTTGGCAGGGTACATGAGGTTAAACAGGGGGCTTTGGCAGGATACATGAGGTTAAACAGGGGGCTTTGGCAGGGTACATGAGGTTAAACAGGGGGCTTTGGCAGGGTACATGAGGTTAAACAGGGGTCATTGGCAGGGTACATGAGGTTAAACAGGGGGCTTTGGCAGGGTACATGAGGTTAAACAGGGGTCCTTGGCAGGGTACATGAGGTTAAACAGGGGGCCTTGGCAGGGTACATGAGGTTAAACAGGGGTCATTGGCAGGGTACATGAGGTTAAACAGGGGTCATTGGCAGGGTACATGAGGTTAAACAGGGGGCTTTGGCAGGGTACATGAGGTTAAACAGGGGGCTTTGGCAGGATACATGAGGTTAAACAGGGGGCTTTGGCAGGGTACATGAGGTTAAACAGGGGGCTTTGGCAGGGTACATGAGGTTAAACAGGGGTCATTGGCAGGGTACATGAGGTTAAACAGGGGGCTTTGGCAGGGTACATGAGGTTAAACAGGGGGCCTTGGCAGGGTACATGAGGTTAAACAGGGGGCCTTGGCAGGGTACATGAGGTTAAACAGGGGGCTTTGGCAGGGTACATGAGGTTAAACAGGGGGCCTTGGCAGGGTACATGAGGTTAAACAGGGGGCCTTGGCAGGGTACATGAGGTTAAACAGGGGGCTTTGGCAGGGTACATAAGGTTAAACAGGGGGCCTTGGCAGGGTACATGAGGTTAAACAGGGGGCTTTGGCAGGGTACATGAGGTTAAACAGGGGTCATTGGCAGGGTACATGAGGTTAAACAGGGGGCTTTGGCAGGGTACATGAGGTTAAACAGGGGGCCTTGGCAGGGTACATGAGGTTAAACAGGGGGCCTTGGCAGGGTACATGAGGTTAAACAGGGGGCTTTGGCAGGGTACATGAGGTTAAACAGGGGGCCTTGGCAGGGTACATGAGGTTAAACAGGGGGCCTTGGCAGGGTACATGAGGTTAAACAGGGGGCTTTGGCAGGGTACATAAGGTTAAACAGGGGGCCTTGGCAGGGTACATGAGGTTAAACAGGGGGCCTTGGCAGGGTACATGAGGTTAAACAGGGGGCTTTGGCAGGGTACATAAGGTTAAACAGGGGGCCTTGGCAGGGTACATGAGGTTAAACAGGGGGCTTTGGCAGGGTACATGAGGTTAAACAGGGGGCCTTGGCAGGGTACATGAGGTTAAACAGGGGGCTTTGGCAGGGTACATGAGGCCTCCTCTCGCCCACCTTAACCACAGTTACCCACAAGCTCAAGCTGCTCTCATATTTAAAAGCCACCTTGCTGGCACATCATAATAACACCTGTCTAGGGGGGAGGGGTTCCAAAAGTAGGCCTCAGAATAAAAGGAAGAAGATCTAATTTTAACACGATGAGAACTCTTTGATCCTGTGACCACGAAAACAACAAAATAACCATTACACCCATACTTCTAATGCTGTATTATTCACCATTACACCCATACTTCTAATGCTGTATTATTCACCATTACACCCATACTTCTAATGCTGTATTATTCACCATTACACCCATACTTCTAATGCTGTATTATTCACCATTACACCCATACTTCTAATGCTGTATTATCCAGCATTACACCCATACTTCTAATGCTGTATTATTCACCATTACACCCATACGTCTAATGCTGTATTATTCACCATTACACCCATACTTCTAATGCTGTATTATCCAGCATTACACCCATACTTCTAATGCTGTATTATTCACCATTACACCCATACTTCTAATGCTGTATTATTCACCATTACACCCATACTTCTAATGCTGTATTATTCACCATTACACCCATACTTCTAATGCTGTATTATTCACCATTACACCCATACTTCTAATGCTGTATTATTCACAATTACACCCATACTTCTAGTGCTGTATTATTCACCATTACACCCATACTTCTAATGCTGTATTATTCACCATTTGCACCCCTCCCTTTAATCTGGTAATTGGACAAATGCACTTCACTCGCTCACTGACTCATACCCTAGTCTATTTTCATGATCACCATTGTCTCCCTCCCTCCCTTCCTTCCCTCCTCTCAGGCCTCCAATGAAAGTAGCTTTCTCCCTCAAACAGAGGAGGAATAATAACGCTCCAGGTAAAAGTGTTTGGCATGCTGGCTGCTACTACTCACCATTGAAGGTCTGCTCACTGTACCATTTTGTGATGAATGCTCACATTCTCTTCAATACACTGGATAGAGAAACAGAGAGTGGTAGGGCTGTCGCTAGTGCTTAAGGTTTCCAGAGGGAAGATAGACTGGGAGATCAGCCAGACTGTTCAGATCACCACTCTACAGGTTCTCTCTGTTACAGGCTGATTGTCAGAGACAGAGCCGGCTGCAGAGTGGCTGAAATTACGTTACGCACTGACTGAGCAGAAGTTTTTAAAACTTTGCAATTTACCGGCAATACCTTAGAGTGCAACTCGTAGTCGTACCTCTTGGCCCCCTACGCCTTCTGAGATCATGTGATCCAGGAAGCAGGAGTCTGGTCTCAGCTCATTCAGCGGGGCTTTTTCACTCCTTGCGTTGGTAGCAAACAAACAGAGGTGCATCTGGAGGTACAACTCAGTGATGTGAGTTTATTGACAGGTGGCTTCAATAAAAAGATCCAAAGGTGGGTTCCTGAGCTGAGTGGTTTTTTAGACGTCTCTCAGGTGGAATGGAGAGGAGCGAGGATCTGGTTCTGTATCACAACAATTTCCCCTCCATATGTTCAACAGCTAGGCTGTGTCCATCACAATCACAACAGAGCAGAGGTCTGGGCTAATGAGACAAAAAGTATCCCTTAATAACTGCCTGTTGATTCAACATTATTATGCGGGGAGGGGGGGGACGACACTCTTGCTTTCATTCTATTGAGGCAAAACAAAGTGCTTTGACTATCCATCGGCCCAAAACCATTGCTTTGACACCAATTACTTTTGTTAGAGTGACAACTGGCCTCACAGCCCTCAAACATACTGTACATTACAAGTAAATTGGCCCCTAAAGGTCGTTAAGAGAGCACATTCTTAAGCAAGAGGCCACAAGCAAGGAAATTGATTAAGCTACATCGTGGCGTGCAAAGTAAGCATCTTTATTACACACACACCACACCGTGATGCAAGAACATGTTTTCAAATAATATTTAATGAAAAAACATGTTTATGCATCGGTTGATCATTGTACAAAATGAGTAAAAAAGTTCCAATTGAAAACTATTACCTCTAATTGCGTTCTATGACTTTCTGTCCTCCATTCATTTTCCTTTTAGTTTGTTTTTATTTAAAACAAATTGTTCTGAATGCACCCGCAGAGTGGAACATCCCCAAGGGAGAATCTGCCATGATTAATTGTTGTCTATGGACAGACTATAACTTTTGTATTCCCATTGTTGTTTATCATCTAGAAAATAATTTAACATAAATGGAAAATAGGACAAATATAACCTTGTATTTCTCTGTTTTAATTTTCAAAAAAGTTAGCAAAGTTTGTGTGTGTGCGTCTGTGTGTGTGTGTGTGTGCATGTTCTTTTCTCGGTTGGTTTTGATCGGGAGGCACTACTCACCTCCGACACAGCTCTAATAGCTTTAATCTGCTACTTCTGAAAAACTGTCTTCTTTGTCTTTGGATTAGAGCTCAAGACACAAAACCACTGCCCTAAATGCTTGATGATATCTTGGGGTTGTTTGTTTTCTGTGGATTATTGTCGCTAGAAAGTGATTTTCTCTAGATAAAATAAATCTTTATCTCCAACAGTAAAACCAGCAAACCTATACTTAAGACTGCAGACTCATTATACACTGCAAATTTACCAAAAGGGTATTAATTAATCCACACTTGTACATGTATGATACAGGACAAATATAAGCACCCACCAAATCATTATTACTATTATTAGGACACCACTCCAGGATTTTGTCCCAAATGGTACCCTATTCGCTACATACAGTGAGGGAAAAGTATTTGATCCCCTGCTGATTTTGTACGTTTGCCCACTGACAAAGAAATGATCAGTCTATAATTTAAATGGTAGGTTATTTGAACAGTGAGAGACAGAATAACAACAAAAAAATCCAGAAAGACGCATGTCAAAAATGTTATAAATTGATTTGCATTTTAATGAGGGAAATAAGTATTTGACCCCCTCTCAATCAGAAAGATTTCTGGCTCCCAGGTGTCTTTTATACAGGTGACGAGCTGAGATTAGGAGCACACTCTTAAAGGGAGTGCTCCTAATCTCAGCTAGTTACCTGTATAAAAGACACCTGTCCACAGAAGCAATCAATCAATCAGATTCCAAACTCTCCACTATGGCCAAGACCAAAGAGCTCTCCAAGGATGTCAGGGACAAGATTGTAGACCTACCCAAGGCTGGAATGGGCTACAAGACCATCGCCAATCAGCTTGGTGAGAAGGTGACAACAGTTGGTACGATTATTCGCAAATGGAACAAACACAAAATAACTGTCAATCTCCCTCGGCCTGGGGCTCCATGCAAGATCTCACCTCGTGATTTTTTTGTTGTTATTCTGTCTCTCACTGTTCAAATAAACCTACCATTAAAATTATAGACTGATCATTTCTTTGTCAGTGGGCAAATGTACAAAATCAGCAGGGGATCAAATACTTTTTTCCCTCACTGTAGTGCACTATGTTTGACCAGAGCCTTATGGGCACTGGTTAAAAGAAGTGTACTATATAGGGGATAGGGTGCCATTAAGGAGTGAGCCCAGGACCATATCCATACATCTCCCTCTTCTTCTAATGTTGCTGCAAACATGTCGTCATGTGAAACATTACCTTTAAATATGAATATCCAACACCTATCTGTCTTGCTGAGTGTCTCTGTAAATGAAAACAGATGATATCTTGGGTGCCCCCAAAAGATGCAATCGTTCTTGTGGGCGAAACCGCGCCATAAATCTTATAGTCTGCGTAGTTGGTTCTTGCTGCTAGCAGTCATTCAAGCACAGTACTCACTTTGCTTCAACTACTGAGCTTAGAAACATCTCAACCAGAGTTATTTTCACCACTTAATTTAGATGTGATTTGACGTCTTATAAATTATTGTGACAGAAAGAGAATGATGCATGGTCGAGGAATCCAGGAAGTGTAGCTTGGGGACCACAAACAAGCAGTATGACCTAATATGTGCCTTGCACTCACACAAATCAAAAAACGTTGTGCAAGTAGCTTGTGCAAATCAAGTAATAAAAAACTGCAATGGTGGCCTCCCGAGTGGTGCAGCAGTCTAAGGCACTGCATCGCAGTGCTTTAGGCGTCATTACAGACATGGGTTTGATCCCAGGCTGTGTCACTACCGGCTGTGACCGGGAGTCCCTTAGGGCGGGGCACAATTGGCTCAGCGTCGTCCAGGTTAGGGGAGAGTTTGGCCAGGGGGGCTTTACTTGGCTCATTGTGCTCTAGCGACTCCTTGTGGCGGGCCGGGAGCCTGCAAGCTGACCTCGGTTGTCAGTTAAACAGTGTTTCCTCCTACACATTGGTGCGTCTGGCTTCTGGGTTAATCGGCCGAGTGTTAAGGAGCGCGGTTTAGCGGGTCATGTTTCTGAGGACGCATGACTCGACCTTCGCCTCTCTCTCCTGTTGGGGAGTTCCAGCGATGAGACAAGATCGCAATTGGATATCATGAAATTGGGGAGAAAAAGGGGTAAAATACAAATAAATATATATATATATATATTTCTTAATGCAAAGGTTCAAGAGGCATAAACACACTTACTCTGAGGCGTCTAGAGACGGGTTTCTAAGCACTGAAACCTAGGGATTATTTTGATTTAAAAAAGTATATGTGTGTTCATGCAAGGAGTGTAGAAGTAATAACATATATGGAGGTAGAATCTTCTCTAGAGCAAAACATTACATCTGAGCAATTGACAAATCATCCCTAGGCAACGGCTCAAAGCAGGTAACGATAGGGAATGAGAGAGAGGCTAGAGAGGCTTCTTGGCTGCAGAAAGCTCCGGTGCATTTGTGAAATTCACTGACTGCTCTCATTCATAATTTCCATAGCAAATGTCAGCTTTTGAGAAGAATTATCAAAATGGTGCATTTTTCTTGGAGGACTGCCAACATCCCAAGGTGGAGTAAAAAAAAAAGATTTATCATAAAAAATTAGCAGAAGAGCAAAACAGTGTTTTCCTTTTCAAGTTCCCAGCCTCGCAACCAATCAACAACCTTGAAATTCAAGAAACAATTTCACAGAAATATGTTATGTAGAGATATGTATAACGCATAAAAACCAACTGTCAGTTGCTTGGACGGGAACCAGGAGCAGCAAGTCTGAAACCGCACCCTATTTACTATACAGTGCACTGCTTTTAGCTACTAGCAAACTGGACCCATGTGAAAGGAGAGGAGAACCACACACGTCTGACGGATGGGTAGAGAGGGGAGAGATGAGATAGAGGGACATATTGTGGACCAATACACATACACACCAGGGACTGGGGTTACATATCAGGGACTGGGGCTACACACCAGGGACTGGGGTTACACATCAGGGACTGGGGTTACATGTTACGATTTGTTTGGGGCTGAATCGATCTGAGAAGGCATGTCAGTTTACAATGGCAGTGATTAACCCTTTATTTCAGAAGATCCTCCCCTTTGACCCTTAGGTCATATGACTAGCATTGATTCTGCCAAGTAACAACCTACGGAAGTCCCTTGCAGAGATGGAGACATACAGTCCCCTGTAGCTCAGTTGGTAGAGCATGACTAAAATGTAATACAGCTTTTCAGTTTCATAATATCACCTCCCAGCACAGACAGGCCGGCAGAATCAGATTGCCCAAGACTGTGTCCCAAATAGCACCCTATTCCCTATATAGTGCACTACTTTTGACCAGGGCCATTTATAGGGAATAGTGTCCAAGTTTGGCCAACTGCATTGTCCTGTTAGTGTTGTGTTAGAAACTGAACAAAGCTATTAATCAAAGTAGAGAGCACTATAGTAATGAAGGAGTTATATGAACAATGGCCGAAACAGCCCTGAATTCATACGCATCAATCCGAGCTACTACTATTCAAATCGTGGCCAACTATTTTGTGTTTTTGAATATTCCTCTTACG
>NW_028161092.1:5000-51938 GCF_964263955.1 Coregonus lavaretus
TGGGCCATCTCTGCCCAGGGGACATACCTCGCCCACTCCTCCGGCCGGCCCTGGCAATACGATCTAAGAAACCTACCCACATCCTGGTTCACACGTTCCACCTGCCCATTACTCTCCGGGTGGTAACCCGAGGTCAGGCTCACCGAGACCCCCAAACGCTCCATAAACGCCCTCCAGACTCTGGAGGTAAACTGGGGACCTCGATCAGACACCATATCCTCGGGTACCCCGTAGTGCCGGAACACGTGGGTGAATAGTGCTTCGGCGGTCTGTAGGGCAGTAGGAAGACCCGGCATTGGGAGCAGACGACAGGCCTTAGAGAACCGATCCACAACGACCAGTATAGTAGTATTCCCCTGTGAAGGGGGAAGGTCTGTGACGAAATCCACCGAGAGGTGAGACCATGGTCGTTGTGGAACGGGCAGGGGTTGTAACTTACCCCTGGGCAGGTGTCTAGGCGCCTTACACTGGGCGCACACCGAACAGGAGGAGACATAAACCCTCACATCCCTTGCTAACGTTGGCCACCAGTACTTAGCACTAAGGCAGTGCACAGTCCGGCCAATACCAGGATGTCCAGAGGAGGGTGACGTGTGAGCCCAATATATCAGTCGATCCCGAACCTCGAGCGGAACGTACGTCCGACCCACCGGGCACTGTGGAGGACTAGGGTCGGTACGCAACGCCCGCTCGATCTCAGCATCGACCTCCCACACTACCGGTTCCACCAGACAAGACTCCGGCAGTATGGGGGTGGGCTCAACGGACCTCTCCTCCGTGTCATACCGCCGAGACAGTGCGTCTGCCTTACCGTTCTGGGACCCAGGGATGTACGTGATCTTAAATACGAACCGGGCTAAAAACATGTTCCACCGCGCCTGGCGAGGGTTCAATCTCCTAGCTGCCCGGATGTACTCCAGGTTACGGTGGTCAGTCAAAATGAGAAAAGGGTGTTGAGCCCCCTCAAGCCAATGCCTCCACACCTTTAGGGCCTGTACCACGGCTAACAGCTCCCTGTCCCCTACGTCATAATTTCGCTCCGCCGGGCTGAGCTTTTTGGAGTAAAAAGCACAGGGGCGGAGTTTAGGTGGCGTGCCGGACCGTTGCGAAAGTACGGCCCCAATACCGGCCTCTGACGCGTCAACCTCCACCTGAAATGGTAAGGCGGGATCCGGATGCGCCAGCACCGGAGCCGAAGCGTCTCCTCCGGTTACAACAGGGAGAGGGGCCAGCGTCCGAGTACGCTCTGAGCTTTCGCACAGTGGCGGCGTCTTCCGGCTGGAATGAGCGTGCTCTGCGCACAGCCTTCAGGAGAAGGCTTACGGGAAGACATCAAGACGGAACTCACATGTCGGGACGACGAGATGCACCTTGATACCCTCATCGCCACGTCCATCCGTCTTGACGAAATGTTGAGAGACAGACGGCGTTCCAACACCTCCCGGAGCCTTGACGCTCACCCCATCCAAGCTATGGAAGCCGCCCTGACTCCGAGTCCTCACCCATGGAGGTGAGCAGCACCGCCTACACCACCACGGACCACAGATCTCCTGGCGTTATTACTCCCATCGCTGCTCTGTGAGTGTTACGTCATCTCCTATCACAAAACCATTGTTTTTAGTTCCCATAACGGTGACTGTTTTTTTCTTCTCTTCCATTTCCACTGCAATGATAGATTCCGGATCAGTGGGGAACCTTATAGATAGAGAGCTGGTCTATGAATGGTGGTTGCCCACTGCTCCACTGCCATCTCCGCAACACGTCACCTCACTGGACAATAAACCACTTGGATCAGGCACCATTACGCACATCACTCTCCCCTCACCATCCCCATTCCCACACTACCGGAGCACCATGAGGAGCTGTCATTCCACATCATCACGTCACCCCTTCACCGGATTGTCTTGGGATTGCCCTGGCTCAGACTACACAACCACACCATCAATTGGATCACCAAGAGGATCACAGCCTGGTCCATCTCATGCCGGAAGACCTGCCTGCTGGTGGTTTGCTGTCCACGTCAGTGGAGAGTCCAGAGTCCGCCCCCCTTCAGCCCAACATTCCACGTGAGTATGCAGATCTCTCCGATGTCTTCTCTTCATCAAAGACTAGGTGTCTCCCTCCTCACAGGCCCTGGGACTTCCCAATTGACCTGTTGGAGGGACAACAGCCCCCAAAGAGTCGCATTTACCCCCTTTCCATGGCGGAGACTGAGGCCATGGAGAAGTATGTGGCGGAGACCCTGAAACAGGGGTTCATCAGACGCTCTACCTCTCCTGCCTCCGCCAACTTCTTCTTCATGGCCAAGCAAGGCGGAGGACTGAGGCCGTGCATTGACTACAGGGGGCTGAACGCAGTCACCACCAAGTACCGATACTCCCTCCCTCTGTTTCCGTCGGCCATCGAGCAGCTACTAGGGGCCCGGTACTTTACCAAGTTGGACCTGAGGAGTGCCTACAACCTGATCCGAATCCGGGAAGGAGACGAGTGGAAGACGGCATTCAGCACTACCTCAGGCCACTATGAATACTGCGTCATGCCCTACGGCCTCGCCAACACACCTTCTGTGTTCCAGTCCTTCGTTAATGACATGTTATGAGACATGCTGATCTTTTGTTGTGTGTAATTGTTTAGCTTCGTGTCGTTTACTCGCTCTTTTTATTCTCTTTCTCATTGTTAAGTAAACCTTTACCTTGTTGATCCCTGCGTCTGCGTCCTGCCTCTTCGTATCCTCAGTACTCGTCACAGGTGGATTCATTCTGCTGTGCACTGACTGCAGTCTGTTTATGCATTCTATTCATATGTTGAAGTAAATTACACACAGTCACTTTAGGAAACTAGCAAATCTCTGAAAGGAAGGAGAGACACTGTATCTCTGCCTGTCGATGCCTTGACAACGAATCAGTAAACCATGAGAAAACAATAACACATTACACTTCAAAGTATCAAGACAAGTAGCCAATTTACTCTCTCTCTGCTTTCTTTCTCTTTTTTCCCCCTCTCCCTTGTTTATCGCTTGTCTCCTGCTTGGCATGGGCTGCCATAGAGACCTGACGTGCTGATGAGGATACGTAAACAGTGTGACAAGACGAGCTCAGCCTCGCCGTGTGGCTCACACTCCACTTGTTTAATGGACTGGGAACTCAGACAGAGTCGACAGGCAAAGGTTAGAAAGCTCATTATTTGCAAAAGATCAAGCTTTTAGCATGCGTGCAGGAAAAGCATCGCTGTTAAGTAATGAGAAAATTGAACCCATTAAGAGAGGGGGAAAAGCTTTTGCTCCATATGTCAGGAGAGTGAGGCAAGTCATAGAATGATAATCATTTGTTTAAACACATCAAAGTTTGTTTTATGTGTGTGTTTGTGTCTTTGTGTGTGTGTACATGCATGTGTGTGTGTTTTTCTGTATGTGTGTGTGTGTGCGTGTGCGTGTGCGTGTGTGTGTGTGTGTGTGTGTGTGTGCGTGTGCGTGTGCTTGTGTGTGTGTGTGTGTGCGTGTGCTTGTGTGTGTGTGTGTGTGCTTGTGTGTGCTTGTGTGTGCTTGTGTGTGTGTGTGTGTGTGTGTGTGTGTGTGTGTGTGTGTGTGTGTGTGTGTGTGTGTGTGTGTGTGTGTGTGTGTGTGTGTGAGAGAGAGGTAAATTATCCAGGGATGAGAGTTGAACAGTCGCTGTCAAATAAGAGTGTTTCAGTCATTAGCAATCAGTGCCGATGGGTCCTGAATTATAAAGTGATTACTTTCCATCCAACAGTCTAAGGGTCCATCCCAAATTACACCCTATTCCCTATATAGTCCACTATATTATCAGAGCACTGGTCAAAATTAGTGCACTAAATAAGGAATAGGGTGTAATTTTGGGACGCAGCCTTGCCAATAATCTAAAAGCATCAGCCATTGTGCATCATGTGAATGTTTCCCTGTGTATCCTTGTGTATCCTTATGTTAATGGCTGTGCAGGGAGCATGGCCTGGTGTAAGGGTGTCACACTGGGCAAGGGTACTCTACATCCACGAACGACTACGAGTGAGCGCCTCGAGCAATTGACCGAATAATGTAAATTAAATACTAATGATGTCCTTAGAATGATTAGAATTACAGCTTATTTACTGTAGTGGGAGTCGGTGGGAGTCATTGTGAGTCAGTGGGAGTCAGTGGGAGTCAGTGGGAGCCAATGGGAGTCAATGGGAGTCAGTGGGAGTCATTGTGAGTCAGTGGGAGTCAGTGGGAGTCATTGGGAGTCAGTGGGAGTCATTGGGAGTCAGTGGGAATCAGTGGGAGTCAGTGGGAATCAGTGGGAGTCATTTGACAATAGTGTTGTTCCACATTGATATTATTAGGATTTAAAATAGACTATAGTATACACGTAGGAATTTTTCCTGGCCCTGTGACCTGTCCATAGTAAAATCCTAAACCCATAAGTAGGACCCAGAGTTGGTCCAGGTCAGGTCACAGGGTCACGAAAAACTCTCTGCCCCAAAACCATGGGAGGCTCTGAACTCTGTGAACTGAAAAACATTTTGAACCTCTGCAACCCCTCTAGTCGACCTAGTAGACAATATCATAATGTGATTAACGAGGCCCTCTGATCAGCTGTACAGGGGGACTTGACGTCAGTATTACGAGATAACACTTTACCACTTTTGTCACGACACATTGCCTGCTGGATGGATGTTAAATCTGCTTTCTAATCGACATCCCATGACATTCATTGACAGAGATGATAGACATCAGTGCCACAGGGAAAATGTAGCTGGTGATTCTGGAGCCATTACAGTTTTTTCTGTTTTTAAAAACCAACTGTCTGTTGCACCTGTTCTGTACAATTGAATATGCATATGAAAAGCTCTGTATTCAGTATTGATATATAACTGTTAATGAATTAATATGCATGCCAAAACTATGATATTATTAAAAGCTGCCCTGACCTCATAAAATATCAATCATATTGCCTAGTCTATTTTGGCAGTAAGGCAGTGCAATGTTTTTCTTTCAGAATTCAACGTTAATGCTACAAAACAAAACACCATGTTAACCAGTTTAGCATTCTATTGCCCCATCTGTGCGCTATTGGCATAAAACAAAAGATGACATCATCAAACCCAGCTCTGATTGGATGTGATGAAGAGAATTGGGAGAGTGGGTGAGACTAAACAACGGTAGGAGTTTGTTGGGAAGATTTGTTTTTATCAGGTCAAGCCAAAGTAGGTACTAGACGATCAAACATAAGTTTTGTTCTGCCCTGGGCTGTGTCCCAAATGGTACCCTAGCCCCATTGGCCCTGGTCAAAAGTAGTGCACTACATAGGGAATAGGGTGTCCTGAGTGGCGCAGTGGTCTAAGGCACTGCATTGCAGTGCTAACTGTGCCACTAGATCCTGGTTCGAATCCAGGCTCTGTCGCAGCCGGCCGCGACCGGGAGACTCATGGGCGGCGCCCAATTCGTCCAGGGTAGGGGAGGGAATGGCCGGCAGGGATGTAGCTTAGTTGATAGAGCATGGTGTTTGCAACGCCAGGGTTGTGGGTTCGATTCCCACGGGGGGCCAGTATAAAAAAAATATGTATTCACTAACTGTAAGTCGCTCTGGATAAGAGCGTCTGCTAAATGACGTAAATGTAATAGGGTGACTGTGGGGAAATAACAGGTCTGAATTACTGTGTTCTAGGGTACCCATTAGGTATTCCTAATGTTGTTTTGTACACTCACTGCATATCATGATATACATTAGAGTGTATCAGTTGTTTATGGCTATGGTTTAAAGTTTGAAGCATGTAAGGGCTCAACATTATGCAAAACATTATTGCAAAACACTTTGCGATTCGCCATGGTATTTCAATGATGTAAAATATCTTGTTCACCATGTTTGTTCTGTCACAACTGGGGGACAAAATAATTGTGCAAAAAAAATAATTGTGCAAAATGTAACAAACTACCGTAAACCTCATTGTAATCTTGCAGTGTCATTTGATACATTTCTTCAACAATGTGCATGATTATTTAGCTGGAGTTTAGTAAACTGAGCAATGCATTAATAGTCACTTTTTTATCATGCACATTGTTGAAGAGAAAGTTTCAAATTAAATCATCTTGATAGATTATAAAAAAGTTGATGCTATTTTTAGCACTTTTAACAATTATTTTACACTACAAACATGTTGCCCTAGGTGGCTGTAGTTTGGTTGATCCAAAGAGAGGACATAAACAAGTAACCAATCAACAACCTGTCTTTTAAAACAAGTAACCAATCAACAACCTGTCTTTTAAAACAATTCTAAAAGCCCTGCAAAAGTGTTTCCAACCCTCCACCACCCTCTTCTATTGTCATTTAGATGGAGTCAACTGAAAATGCAGGAATCATGGATGAAGCCCTGCCTTTTTCTAACAGTTAACTTTGCCTTTGTCTAATTGGCAGTAGAAGAGGTTAGTGACATTACACCTGCAAAAAATATATTTGTGGCATGAGGCTCACAGCCAGGTCTGGACCAAGAACCCACAGCCAGGTCTGGACCAGGAACCCACAGCCAGGCCTGGACCAGGAACCCACAGCCAGGTCTGGACCAGGAACCCACAGCCAGGCCTGGACCAGGAACCCACATATACAGTAAGGGAAAAAAGTATTTGATCCCCTGCTGATTTTGTACGTTTGCCCACTGACAAAGAAATGATCAGTCTATAATTTTTAATGGTAGGTTTATTTGAACAGTGAGAGACAGAATAACAACAAAAAAATCCAGAAAAACGCATGTCAAAAATGTTATAAATTGATTTGCATTTTAATGAGGGAAATAAGTATTTGACCCCCTCTCAATCAGAAAGATTTCTGGCTCCCAGGTGTCTTTTATACAGGTAACGTGCTGAGATTAGGAGCACACTCTTAAACGGCTCATCTGCGAAGTGGTACGCCACACAAGCTCACGGAACGGGACCGCCGAGTGCTGAAGTGCGTAGCGCGTAAAAATCGTCTGTCCTTGGTTGCAACACTCATTACTGACTTCCAAACTGCCTCTGGAAGCAACGTCAGCACAATAACTGTTTGTCGGGAGCTTCATGAAATGGGTTTTCATGGTCAAGAAGCCGCAGATCACCATGCGCAATGCCAAACGTCGGCTGGAGTTGTGTAAAGCTCGTCGCCATTGGACTCTGGAGCAGTGGAAACACGTTTTTTGGATTGATGAGTCACGCTCTGGCAGTCCGACGGACAAATCTGGGTTTGGCGGACGCCAGGAGAACGCTACCTGCCCGAATGTATAGTGCCAACTATAAAGTTTGGTGGAGGAGGAATAATGGTCTGGGGCTGTTTTTCATGGTTCGGGCTAGGCCCCTTAGTTACAGTCAAGGGAAATCTTAACGCTACAGCATACAACGACATTCTAGACGATTCTGTGCTTCCAACTTTGTGGCAACAGTTTGGGGAAGGCCCTTTCCTGTTTCAGCATGACAAAGCGAGGTCCATACAGAAATGGTTTGTTGAGATCGGTGTGGAAGAACTTGACTGGCCTGCACAGAGCACTGAACTCAACTCCATCGAACACCTTTGGAATTAATTGGAACGTCGACTGCGAGCCAGGCCTAATCGCCCAACATCAGTGCCCAATCTCACTAACGCATTTGTGGCTGAATGGTAGCAAGTCCCTGAAGCAACGTTCCAACATCTAGTGGAAATACTCCCCAGAAGAGTGGAACCTGTTATAGCAGCAAAGGGGGCGACCAACTCCACATTAATGCCCATGATTGTGGAATGAGATGTTCGTTGAGCAGGTGTCCACATACTTTTGGTCATGTAGTGTATCATGTCCTTTGGATAGTCTGCCTTCTACTTCCCCATTCTTTTGTATAACATGACTTACCAGTTGCAACCTACATTTATACATTTACAGATTTTCTCTTACAACAAAATGTGTTGGCTTTTGATGTCCACGTCAGGTCAATTCAAATAAGCTACTATGAGAATTGTATCTATAAATGGGAGATTTATCTAATGGAGATATACTGTACTTCAACATAGTTGGACATCTTAGTGGTCCTCTGTAGCTCAACTGGTAGAGCACGGCGCTTGTAACGCCAAGGTAGTGGGTTCGATCCCCGGGACCACCCATACACAAAAATGTATGCACGCATGACTGTAAGTCGCTTTGGATAAAAGCGTCTGCTAAATGGCATATTATTATCTTGGTACTGCAATATATTGAGTCACAGCACCCCATTGTCTGCCTGATGCTAAGAGAAGACATTAGATGTTCAACGAGCGGGTGTCCACATACCTTTGGTCATGTAGTGTATCACTCTTTTATGTGTGGGAATACTTTGGAATAGATTTCCAAAATGTAAATCTCTTGGAGCTGATTTGCTGGTGTTTTATATCCAGCAATAAAATAATGTTGTTGTTTTTTGTTTTTTTGCTCATAAAACTTGGGAGGCAAAATAAAATCACCCGCGGGCTGCCAGCTGGGGAACACTGTTTGGAATCACTGCTGGGGATCCCTGATAGGGAACCCTGCTATAATTCAACTTCTACAATAGTTACACATCCAACAACCAAACTCCGACTTCTTTCACCAATAGTATATCACATCCTGTCTATTGAAATGTCTCTGACGGCATACCTACCTCTGCTTCATCCCAGATTGAGATTCTCATTTAGCTGTACAGTAGGATTGGATAATGTGACTAAAGTGTAAGAGTCGGGTCTGGTAATGGTGTCGGCTGAGTGAATGAATTATGTAAAGTGATGATTTGATAAAGTAGAGCCCGATGAGGCATGGCCCAGACAGATGTGTGGCAGTTAGCTAGCTTTCTGAGTAGTAACATTAGCTCATGATAATGATGACTGCCATTACTGAAGGGAGGAAGGCCTGGGCTATGGCTCTTTCACACAGTCCCTCACACCAGCTCCCAGAGAGGTGTGAGAGCCAGTTTAACATGAGTAGCACTCAGCTCCCAGAGAGGTGTGGGAGCCAGTTTAACATGAGTAGCACTCAGCTCCCAGAGAGGTGTGAGAGCCAGTTTAACATGAGTAGCACTCAGCTCCCAGAGAGGTGTGAGAGCCAGTTTAACATGAGTAGCACTCAGCTCCTGTGTCATACAGTATGGTACAAACTGCAGTGTACTGTTCTTAAAGGGGCAATCTGCAGTTGCTACATCCGTTTTTGGATTTATAAATTAATGATATGTACCCATTGGCTCTTGCAGAATATAACTTCTAAATGCCTCATGAGCTTAGTTCAACTGTCGTACCCCATCAGAAACCAAAATATAAGCTTGTTTTACTACAATGTTTGTAAACAAAGAGAATGTAAACAAACACTATATAGTCTCAAAACTTCGTTACAACTATAATGTTGATATCATGCAATGCTCAGTCCTGTCATCCATAGCTCTGTCTATTAATTTCAGAGTGGTTACATTTCTTCCGTCCCATCCCTCAGCTTTTTACAGATAAAGGATAGGAGAATATGCTTTGGTATTGTTTCAACTACTGATTACCGCTTTAACCATGGCTCCTCCCTCCCTAATTACTGCCCTGAGCACAGCATCACCTCCCATAGGCAGGCAGTACAATTACAGAATGTCTCTCTCTCTCTCTCTCTCTCTCTCTCTCTCTCTCTCCATTCAATTCAATTCAATTTAAGTGCTTTATTGGCATAGGAAGAAAAAAATTACATTGCCAAAGCAAGTGAAATAGATAATAAACTAAAGTGAAATAAACACCCAAAAATGAACAGTAAACATTACACACAAGTTCTAAAAGAATAAAGACATTTCAAATGTCTAATTAGGTCCATATATAGTGTTGTAGCAATGTGCAAATAGTTGAAGTACAAAAGGGAAAATAAATCAACATAAATATGGGTTGTATTTACAATGGTGTTTGTTCTTCACTGGTTGCCCTTTTCTTGTGGCAACAGGTCACAAAGCTTGCTGCTGTGATTGCACACTGTGGTATTTCAACCAATAGGTATGGGAGTTTATCAAAATGGAATTTGTTTTCGAATTCTTTGTGTGTCTGTGTAATCTGAGGGAAATATGTGTCTCTAATATGGTCATACACTTAGCAGGAGGTTAGGAAGTGCAGCTCAGTTTCCACCTCATTTTGTTGGCAGTGTGCACATAGCCTTTCTCTTGAGAGCCAGATCTGCCAAAGGCAGACTTTCTCAATAGCAAGGCTATGCTCACTGACTCTGTATATAGTCAAAACCTTCCTTATTTTTGGGTCAGTCAAAGTGGTCAGGTATTCTGCTACTGTGTACTCTCTGTTTAGGGCCAAATAGCATTCTAGTTTGCTCTGTTTTTTTGTTAATTCTTTCCAATGTGTCAAGTAATTATATCTTTTTTTTTCTCATGATTTGGTTGGGTCTAATTGTGTTGCTGTCCTGGGGGTGTGTTTGTGTTTGTGAACAGAGCCCCAGGACCAGCTTGCTTAGGGGACTCTTCTCAAGGTTAATCTCTCTGTAGGTGATGACTTTGTTATGGAAGGTTTGGGAATAGCATCCTTTTAGGTGGTTGTAGGATATAACGGCTCTTTTCTGATTTTGATAATTAGCGGGTATCGGCCTAATTCTGCTCTGCATGCATTATTTGGTGTTTTACGTTGTACGCAGAGGAGATTCTTACAGAATTCTGCATGCAGAGTCTCAATCTGGTGTTCGTCCCATTTTGTGAATTATTGGTTGGTGAGTGGACCCCAGACCTCACAACCATAAAGTGCAATGGGTTCTATAACTGATTCAAGTATTTTTAGCCAGATCCTAATTGGTATGTCAAATTCTATGTTCCTTTTGATGGCATAGAAGGCCCTTCTTGCCTTGTCTCTCAGATCATTCACAACTTTGTGGAAGTTACCTATGGCGCTGATGTTTAGGCCGAGGTATGTATAGTTTTTTGTGTGCTCTAGGGCAACGGTCTCTAGATAGAATTTGTATTTGTGGTCCTGGCAACTGGACCTTTTTGGGAACACCATTATTTTTGTCTTACTGAGATTTACTGTCAGGGCCCAGGTCTGACAGAATCTGTGCAGAAGATCTAGGTGCTGCTGTAGGCCCTCCTTGGTTGGGGACAGAAGCACCAGATCATCAGCAAACAGTAGACATTTGACTTCAGATTCTAGTAGGGTGAGGTCGGGTGATGTAGACTGTTCTAGTGCCCTTGCCAATTCGTTGATATATATGTTGAAGAGGGTGGGGCTTTAGCTGCATCCCTGTCTCACCCCACGGCCCAGTGGAAAGAAATGAGTGTGTTTTTTGCCAATTTTAACCGCACACTTGTATTTTGTGTACATGGATTTTATAATGTCGTATGTTTTTCCCCCAACAACACTTTCCATCAATTTGTATAGCAGACCCTCGTTCCAAATTGAGTCAAAGCTTTTTTGAAATCAACAAAGCATTGGAAGACTTTGCCTTTGTTTTGGTTTGTTTCTTTGTCAATTAGGGTGTGCATGGTGAATATGTGGTCTGTCATATGGTAATTTGGTAAAAAGCCAATTTGACAATTGCTCAGTTGTTTTTCCTGAGGAGAGTCTGCTGTTAGTTATAATGCAGAGGATTTTCCCAAGGTTGCTGTTGACGCATATCCCACGGTAGTTATTGGGGTCAAATTTGTTTCCACTTTTGTGTATTGGGGTGTATAAAGACTTTAAGTATACCCAATTGGAATTTGTGGTCTGTATATTTTATCATTACATTTAGGATTCCATCAACACCACAGGCCTTTTTGGGTTGGAGGGTTTGTATATTGTCCTGTAGTTCATTCAATGTAATTGGAGAATCCAGTGAGTTCTACTAGTATTTAATTGTTGAATCAGTTGTATTTGACCATGTACACCACCGTTCAAAAGTTTGGGGTCACTTAGATATGTCCTTGTTTTCAAAAGAAAAGCAGTTTTTTGTCCATTAAAATAACAACAAATTGATCAAAAATACAGTGTAGACATTGTTAATGTTGTAAATGGCTATTGTAGCTGGAAACGGCTGATTTTTTATGGAATATCTACATAGGCGTACAGAGGCCCATTATCAGCAACCATCAGTCCTGTGTTCCAATGGCACGTTGTGTTTGCTAATTCAAGTTTTTTTTTCAGATCAATTTGATGTTATTTTAATGGACTAAGAAATTGCTTTTCTTTTGAAAACAAGGACATTTCTAAGTGACCCCAAACTTTTGAACAGTAGTGTATATGTTTTTGCTGTTAGTTTTTTGTTATCGGGCCAAAAAGATTGGAGAAGTGGTTTATCCATACATCTCCGTTTTGGATAGATAACTCTTCGTGTTGTTTGTTTAGTGTTTTCCAATTTTCCCAGAAGTGGTTTGATTCTTAAATTACATTGAGCTGATTTCTGACGTGCTGTTCCTTATTTTCCGTGGTGTATTTCTGTATTTGTTTTAGTGATTCACCATAGTGAAGGCGTAGGCTCAGGTTTTCTGGGTCACTATGTTTTTGGTTAGATAGGTTTCTCAATTTCTTTCTTAGGTTTTTGCATTCTTCATCAAACCATTTGTCATTGCTGTTAAATTTCATAGGTTGTCTGCTTGACATTTTAGATTTGATAGGGAAGCTGAGAGGTCAAATATACTGTTTAGGTTTTCTACTGCCAAGTTTACACCTTCACTATTACAGTGAAACATTTTGTCCAGGAAGTTGTCTAAAAGGGATTGAATTTGTTGTTGCCTAATTGTTTTTTGGTAAGTTTCCACACTAATTTCCTTTTATCTATAGGAATTCTTAATATATTATTCAGTTCCTTTGGATTTGATGCCTCATGATTGAGCATAGCTCTGTTCAAGTATACTGTGATTTTGCTGTGATCTGATAGGGGTGTCACTGGGCTGACTGTGAATGCTCTGAAACACTCTGGGTTGAGGTCAGTGATAAAGTAGTCTACAGTACTACTGCCAAGAGATGAGCTATAGGTGTACCTACCATAGGAGTCCCCTCGAAGCCAATGACTATGTACATGCCCAGCATGCGACAGAGGTGCCGGAGTTGTGACCTGTTTTTGTTGGTTATGTTGTCGTAGTTGTGCCTAGGGGGACATATGGGAGAGGGAATGCTGTCACCTCCAGGTAGGTGTTTGTCCCCCCGTGTGCTGAGGGTGTCAGGTTCTTGTCCAGTTCTGGCATTTAGGTCGCCACAGACTAGTACATGTCCCTGGGCCTGGAAATGATTGATTTCCCCCTCCAGGATGGAGAAGCTGTCTTCTCAAAACAGGAATATTTATAATATATAAAATGTTCCTCCTGTGTGCTACCTATTGGTGGGGGGGGGGGGATAGTGGAGAACAATTGAAGGGTCACTTAGTAGCAATGCAAATATCATGGTACAGCTATATGGACACTCAATCACTATGGTATTTTTTATTGGTAAATGTGCAAACATATATTATGATAAATAGATTTGAAACTTGTATGTCATTATGGTAAGTGGTGAAATAAGTATAGCCAGTTATAATAGTAATGGCTTAGCTGATAATAACAAAAGAAGAACAATATTTACATGGCTCAAAGAGAAGGAATATAATATCTATTGTTTACAGGAAACTCATTCAACAATTCTAGATGAAGTTGTGTGGAAAAAGGACTGGAGGTGCGAAATATACGTCTCCCATGGGCAAAGAAACTCAAAAGGGGTGATGATATTAATTAACAGTAATTTCGATCCGAATGTGCAAATTGTCCAAACAGATCCGCAAGGTTGATGGATGATTTTAAATATGTTATTGGACCATAAACAGATATGGCTCATTAACCTTTACAGACCAAATAATGATGATCCACACTTCTTTGATAATATATGTCATAAATGATCAACCCTGCAAGCAATACAAGACTCTATTATTATGGTGGGAGATTATAATACTGTTTTAAATAGCTCAATGGACCGTAAAGGAAATCACACTACAAACTATCACCCTCATGTTCTTAAGGAAATCATGAATGTCATGGATACATTAGAACTAGTAGATATATGGAGGCTTAAATATCCTGACTTAGTAAGATATACATGGCGGAGACTCAATCAAGCTAGTCGTCTTGACTTCTTTCTTATGTCATTCTCGTTGGCACCAAAAGTTTAAAAAGTGTTGATAGGGGACAGAATGCGGTAGGACCATCATATAATTGGCATGTACATTACTCTTACTGAATTTCCACGTGGGCGAGGATATTGGACATTTTATCAAAGCCTATTGGATGATAACTTGTTTTTAGCTAGGACAGAGGAATTTATAACTGTTTTTTTCCGACATAACATAGGTACAGCTGTCACGGAATCAGCCGAGGCTGCTCCTCCTCCTTGCTCGGGCAGGCTTCGCCGTTCGTCGTCCCCGGAGTACTAGCTGCCACCGATCTATGTTTCGGTGTTTGACTTGTTTTGTCCTGATTGTGTACACCTGTTCCCCATTATGCTGTATTGTATTCCCTATTTAACCCTCTGTCGTGCATTGTGTGTTGTGTGTTATTGTATTTCGTCATCGGCAGTGTTCGTGTGCGGGTTGTTTATTCCTCCTATGTTGGAGATAGTTTTTCTTCTCTGGTTACTTTCGAGTAAAGTACGTTTCCAGTAAGCTCTGTGTCCTGCGTTTGACTTCGCCTACCGCATTTCACTGTCGCCTTCTGACAGAATAACACACCATCATGGAGTCAGCAGGATCGGCGGTGCCAAGGGGATCACTGGAGGAGCGCTTAATCCACCAAGAGGCCAGGATCCAGCACCTGGGCACCACCATGCAAGAGGAGACACCTTGAGGCGATGGGAGAGTGGAGGTTTGCCCACACCTCCTCCTACGATACCACCACCATCAGCCATACCCATCGTTCCATCTCCGGAGTCCAGTGGGATTCGGCTCTCGCTCCCGAGGGCTTATGATGGCACCGCGGCCGGGTGTCAGGGTTTCCTACTCCCAGGTTGAACTCTACCTAGCAACCATTCACCCGGCGCCCTCGGGATATGAGAGCGTGTCCGCCCTCATCTCCTGTCTGTCCGGCAAGGCGCTGGAGTGGGCCAACGCCGAATGGGGTGGGATAGACGCCGCTACGGTCAGCTATGGAGAGTTCACCCGCCGCTTCCAGGCAGTATTCGATCATCCCCCAGTGGGTAAGCGGCGGGTGAGCGTCTATTCCACCTTAGACAGGGGAGGAGGAGCGCGCAGGAGTTTGCGCTGGACTTCCGGACGCTAGCTGCCAACACGGGATGGAATGAGAGGGCCCTCATCAACCACTACAGATGCAGCCTGAGGGAGGACGTGCGTCGGGAATTGGCCTGCAGGGACACCAACCTCAGCTTTGATCAACTGGTGGACATGTCGATTCGCCTGGATACCCTGTTGGCTACCCGCGGACGTCCGGATTCGGGGCCGTCCATTCCATCCCCCAGCACTTCCGAGCCGACCCCTATGGAGCTCGGGGGTGCTGGTGCTAGGGAGACCAGGAGGGAGACCAGGAGGGAGGCCGTCCCCTGCACCAACTGTGGCCGCAGAGGACACACTGCTGGTCGGTGCTGGGTGGGGGTCTCCTAGGAATCGAGGCAGTGGGCGACGTACTGATGAGTCATTCCAGGTGAGTAGGCACCCAACTCACCCAGAGCTCTCTGCTGATCATATGTGTATTAAAGTGGTGTTTCCCGAGGTTTCTCCTCACTCCCAGCATAAGGCGCTAGTAGATTCAGGCGCAGCTGGGAATTTTATCGATCGCCAGTTCACCTATAAGTTAGGGATTCCTATCTTACCTGTTGATGTGCCCTTCCCCATTCATGCCCTAGATAGCCGCCCATTGGGGTCAGGGTTGATTAGGGAGGTCACGGCGCCTCTCCGGATGAAAACGCAGGAGGGTCATGAGGAGATAGTACGTTTGTATTTGATTGATTCTCCTGCGTTTCCCGTGGTGTTGGGGCTTCCCTGGTTAACAGCTCATGACCCCAACATTTCATGGCAGCAGAGAGCTCTCCAGGGATGGTCTGATCAGTGTACTGGGCGGTGTGTAGGCGTTTCCGTAGGGACAACGACGGTGGAAAGCCCGAACCAAGTTCCCACCTTGCACATTCCACCTGAGTATGCCGATTTGGCTCTCGCCTTCAGTAAGAAGAAGGCGACTCAATTACCACCTCATCGACAGGGGGATTGTGCGATAGACCTCCAGGTAGGCGCTACGCTTCCACGTAGTCACGTGTATCCTCTGTCTCAGGAGGAGACGGCCGCTATGGAGACCTACGTCACCAAATCTTTGAGACAGGGTTACATACGGCCGTCTACTTCCCCTGCTTCCTCAAGTTTATTTTTTGTGAAGAAGAAGGATGGGTGTTTACGCCCGTGTATTGATTACCGTGGTCTAAATCAGATCACCATCAAATACAGCTATCCTCTCCCTCTGATTGCTAGTATGACGGAGTCATTACACGGGGCGCGATTCTTCACAAAATTGGATCTCAGGAGCGCGTACAAGCTGGTGCGCATTAGGGAGGGAGGTGAGTGGAAGACAGCATTCAGTACCACCTCGGGTCACTATGAGTACCTCGTCATGCCATACGGGTTGATGAATGCTCCTTCAGTCTTCCAATCATTTGTGGACGAGATTTTCCGGGACTTGCATGGACAGGGTGTTGTGGTATATATTGATGACATTCTAATATACTCCGCTACACGAGCCGAGCATGTGTCCCTGGTGCGTCGAGTGGTTGGTAGACTGTTGGAGCATGACCTGTATGCGAAGGCGGAGAAATGTCTATTCTTCCAGGAGTCCATCTCATTCCTGGGACATCGGTTGTCCGCGTCAGGGGTAGAGATGGAGATTGACCGCGTTTCTGCCGTGCGTAATTGGCAGACTCCCACCACGGTAAAGGAGGTGCAGCGCTTCTTGGGTTTTGCCAATTACTACCCGAGGTTTATCCGGGGCTTTGGACAGGTAGCAGCTCCCATTACCTCTCTGCTAAAGGGGGGTCCCATGCGCCTGCAGTGGTCAGCTGAGGCGGACAGGGCGTTTAAACATCTGAAGGACCTGTTTACCTCGGCTCCGGTGCTGACGCATCCAGATCCCTCTTTGGCATTCCAGGTGGAGGTGGACGCTTCCGAGGCTGGGATCAGCGCTGTGCTGTCTCAGCGCTCGGGTACGCCACCTAAACTCCGCCCCTGTGCTTTCTATTCTAAGAAGCTCAGTCCGGCGGAGCGCAATTATGAAGTGGGGGATAGGGAGCTGCTGGCTGTGGTTCAAGCCCTGAAGGTGTGGAGACATTGGCTTGAGGGGGCTAAACACCCTTTTCTCATTCTGACTGACCATCGTAACCTGGAGTACATCTGGGCAGCGAGGAGGCTGAATCCTCGCCAGGCAAGGTGGTCAATGTTTCTTTCCCGCTTTGTATTTAAGCTCACCTACAGTGGGGAAAAAAAGTATTTAGTCAGCCACCAATTGTGCAAGTTCTCCCACTTAAAAAGATGAGAGAGGCCTGTAATTTTCATCATAGGTACACGTCAACTATGACAGACAAAATGAGAAAGAAAAATCCAGAAAATTATGGTGGAAAATAAGTATTTGGTCAATAACAAACGTTTCTCAATACTTTGTTATATACCCTTTGTTGGCAATGACACAGGTCAAACGTTTTCTGTAAGTCTTCACAAGGTTTTCACACACTGTTGCTGGTATTTTGGCCCATTCCTCCATGCAGATCTCCTCTAGAGCAGTGACTCCTTCGTTGCCCGGGCGGTGTGTTTGGGATCATTGTCATGCTGAAAGACCCAGCCACGTTTCATCTTCAATGCCCTTGCTGATGGAAGGATGTTTTCACTCAAAATCTCACGCTACATGGCCCCATTCATTCTTTCCTTTACACGGATGAGTTGGGATTATGGTTCATTGTTTAACTAACTAACGTTAGCTGGCTGGCTCGCTAGCTAACATTACGTGTATGATGTTATTATTCGCATGTCAGAGCCGTTTGCTTGGCTAGTTAGAGACTAATGTTAGCTAGCTAACATTGAACCTGGTTGGTTAGCTACCAGCAGATTCATGCAGGGTAGTAACGACATGAGTTGGCACTATGGTTAATTGTTTAGCTAGCTAACGTTAGCTGGCTGGCTCACTAGCTAACGTTACGTGTATGATGTTATTATTTGTATCTCAGAGCCATTCGCTTTGCTAGTTAGAGCCTAATGTTAGCTAGCTAACATTGAAACTGGTTGGTTAGCTACCAGCAGATTCATGCTTGGTAGTAACAACATGAGTTGGCACTATGGTTAATTGTTTAGCTAGCTAACGTTAGCTGGCTGGCTCACTAGCTAACGTTACGTGTATGATGTTATTATTTGTATCTCAAAGCCATTCGCTTTGCTAGTTAGAGCCTAATGTTAGCTAGCTAACATTGAACCTGGTTGGTTAGCTACCAGAAGATTCATGCAGGGTAGTAACGTCATGAGTTGGCACTATGGTTCATTGTTTAACTAGCTAACGTTAGCTGGCTGGCTCGCTAGCTAACGTTACATGACGTGTATGATCTTACACGTTGTTTACCTAGCTAGGTTAATTGTTTACCTAGCTAGCTAGCTACATGTCTTAACAAAAGACTCCACTATGCAAGTAACCATTTCGGGTGCATTCATAAATTCAGTCTCAGTATGCCAGAGCGCAGAATAACTGATGAATTTACGAACACACAACACCCGTTTAATATGGCCGGTGTCAGTAAACGCCGGCAAAAAAAACGTCATTCAATTGTTGCCAGCATGGCTGGTTAAGCTGTTTTCATGTTATCCAGAGGTAAACGATGAACCATAATCCCAATTTTGTGTCTGACAGTAAATAGCAAGCTAGCCAATGTTAGTCAGTTAGCTTGGGTGCTTGACTGCCGTTGTGAGGTCAGAACGCTCGGCTCAACCCTACTCATCGGACGGAGCGTCCAGTATGCGCTCTGAATGCTCCAAGAGCGAAACGAGATGGGTGGGGCTAAAGCTTTAAGAGGATGTGAACGATGCTGAATGGGTGTGGACTAAGAAGAGCTCTTCACTAGGTACCAAAACATTCAAAGGCCATTTTCTCAAAAGTGAGATTACAAGTTTATCAACTTTCAAAGTAGAATTACTTTCCCATTGTTCCCTTAAATGCAGTGTATGATATATCATTTTGTAGCTCTGTGTCTCTGCTTTTATCCAATGTAAAAAACACAATTTCCAATTTTTCTACATAAGACCGAATCAAAGCAGGTCGGTCACATATGGGGTATGGGCATGGTTGGTTTGGGGGGATACTGATTTGTTGGGGTGGGGTTGTGGATGTGGCTGATGGTGCTGTGGTCTGGATGTAGGTCCTCTCGGCGTGTGTCCTCTATGTACAGGTCCGGGGGAGCGGGGTTGGTCCCGGAGGTCTGGGACAGTGTCTCGCTGGTCTGGGCGAGGTGTCTGTATGGTAGCAGGGTGAAAGTACGTTTGTGGTAGCAGGGTTGAGATTACCACTTGTGCGTTGGGGAAAGTAGAAGAAGCTTTTTCAATCACTCCCTTGAGTGCTGTGGCCACTCTTTCTTGCTGGGCCCTCAGGTCGTTGGTGCCTGTGTGTATTGTGTGCCTGGGTGACCCTAGTTGGTCTTCAGACAGAAGGTCTAGGGTGCGCTGTGTGTTTGGGCACCGGAGTTTAGAGACTGTGTGTTTGGGAAAAATTCTATTTTCTTGTATATATCTGCTCATGACCTCTCTCTTGTGTAGTCTCTCTCTCTCTTCAGCTCTCAATCTGTCTCTCTGTCTCTCTCTCTCTTCAGCTCTCAATATGTCTCTCTCCTTCTCTCTCTCTCTCCTCTCTCTGTCTGGCCTGGTTGCTTTTATCAGAATTATTTTGAATGTGGGTTGAACTGAATAAAGCTTTGGCCCAAAATAAAATATGCATTATTTTAATTCAAGGTATAGACACTCTACTAAACATTGACCCACAAAGACCTGCAAGGTTCTATACAGTGAGATTAAACTGTTACAAAATGACAACCTTTGGTGGCAGAGATGAAGAATCAAAACGGAGGTAACTGTAGCTTGTGGTGACCATGGGCCAAGAGCTGCACATACCAGTAGTCAAAATGGGAGATTTCATTTACATAATATGACCTCACAGGGCTACATTTTGCAGAATGTGTAGGCAACAATTCTGACACAATTAGAATTCTCCAACAGAAAATGAGTCCCGTGAAAATAGGCTGGTTGTGTGGCGTACGTTCCATGGCTCAGAGAGAGAGAGAGAGAAAGAGAGAGAGAGAGAGAGAGAGAGAGAGAGAGAGAGAGAGTTATTTTTGTTGGCAAGGGGATGGAGAGAAAGTGAGCCCTTGTGTAGTCCAAACCTGTTTCTACCACTGTTGTTTACTTGGAATTTCCTAATGACTTCACACTTTCCGTCTCATGGTCTGATCCGTCTCTCCTCAGTTCCTCTCCTCTTCTCAACTCTCTCCTCAGTTTCTCTCCTCTTCTCAACTGTAGCTGTAACTCCCGTGTGTCTCGTTTGGTAGAGCATGGCGCTTGCAACGCCAGGGTTGTGGGTTCGATTCCCATGGGGGACCATTACCTACATGTATGCACTCGCCATGGATAACAGTGTTTGCTGAATGACTACAATGTAACTCTCAACTACTCTCTGTTCAATTCGTGGAGGCCAGCCGGGGCCTTCAGTATATGGGGAGAGGATGAACAACCTCACTTGAGATCGGCACACTTCAATTGGAATTTTGCGTAAATCATGCATTGATTTTAATGCGAGATTAGTAGGAAATTGACCTTAGATGCTTGGGTGATAATATGACCTAAAATACAGCCAGTTTGGAACAATCGGTGCAATATGCAGTACTCAGAATCAGAATCACTTTTATTAACCTAGTACACTTACACATATCCGGAATTTGACTCAATGAATTGGTGCTGCTAGCAATAGTACAGACAGAATACAGACAGAGGAATTTGCACAATCAACATAGGATATAAATACAGTAAACATAAAACTCTAGAGTATAGGCTGCTTTACAGTGAGGATATACAATTTACAGTGGGGATATATCTATATGTGGTAATAGTAGTAATGTACGGTAATATTATGGTAATAGTATGGTAATAGTAGTAATTGTATGGTAATAGTAGCAATAGAGCTCTATCGTACTATCCAGGTCTGTGCCCAAACAGTTTGACCTTCTACTTCTAAAAATCCACCTTTCCAGAAATAAGTCTCTCACTGTTGCCGCTTGCAACAGACCCCCTTTAGCCCCGAGCTGTGCCCTGGACACCATATGTGAGCTGATTGCCCGCCATCTATCCTCAGAGTTCGTACTGCTTGGTGACCTAAACTGGGATATGCTTAACACCCCGGCCAACCTACAATCTAAACTAGATGCCCTCAATCTCACACAAATTATCAACGAACCTACCAGGTACAACCCTAAATCTGTAAACATGGGCAACCTCATAGATTTAATCCTGACAAATGTACCCTCTAAATACACCTCCGCTGTCTTCAACCAGGATCTCAGCGATCACTGCCTTATTGCCTGCGTCCGTAATGGGTCCGCGGTCAAACGACCACCCCTCATCACTGTCAAACGCTCCCTAAAACACTTTAGCGAGCAGGCCTTTCTAATTGACCTGGCCAGGGTATCCTGGATGGATATTGACCTCATTCCGTCAGTAGAGGATGCCTGGTTGTTCTTTAAAAGTGCTTTCCTCTCAATCTTAAATAAGCATGCCCCATTCAAAAAATTCATAACTAAGAACAGATATAGCCCCTGGTTCTCCTCAGACTTGACTGCCCTTGACCAGCACAAAAACATCCTGTGGCGTACTGCATTAGCATCGAACAGCCCCCGCGATATGCAACTTTTTAGAGAAGTCAGGAACCAATATACACAAGCAGTTAGGAAAGCAAAGGCTAGCTTTTTCAAACATAAATTTGCATCCTGTAGCACTAACTCCAAAAAGTTTTGGGACACTGTAAAGTCCATGGGAAAAAAGAGCACCTCCTCCCAACTGCCCACTGCACTGAGGCTAGGAAACACTGTCACCACCGATAAATCTACAATAATCGAGAATTTCAACAAGCATTTTGCTACGGCTGGCCATGCTCTCCACCTGGCTACCAATACCCCGGCCACCAGCTCTGCACCCCCCCGCTTCTCCTTCACACAAATTCAGACAGCTAATGTTCTGAAAGAGCTGAAAGATCTGGACCCCTACAAATCAGCTGGGCTAGACAATCTGGACCCTTTCTTTCTAAAACTAGCCGCCGAAATTGTCGCAACCCCTATTACTAGCCTGTTTAACCTCTCTTTCGTAACGTCTGAGATCCCCAGAGATTGGAAAGCTGCCGCGGTCATCCCCCTCTTCAAAGGGGGTGACACTCTAGATTCAAACTGTTACAGACCTATATCCATCCTGCCCTGCCTTTCGAAAGTATTTGAAAGCCAAGTTAACAAACAGATCACCGACCATTTCGAATCCCACCGTACCTTCTCCGCTATGCAATCCGGTTTCCGAGCTGGTCATGGGTGCACCTCAGCCACGCTCAAGGTCCTAAACGATATTATAAACACGATCGATAAAAGACAGTACTGCGCAGCCGTCTTCATCGACCTGGCCAAGGCTTTCGACTCTGTCAACCACCGCATTCTTATTGGAAGACTAAATAGCCTTGGTTTCTCAAATGACTGCCTCGCCTGGTTCACCAACTACTTCTCAGATAGAGTTCAATGTGTCAAATCGGAGGGCCTGTTGTCTGGACCTCTGGCCGTCTCTATGGGGGTGCCACAGGGTTCAAATCTCGGGCCGACTCTATTCTCTGTGTATATCAATGATGTCGCTCTTGCTGCTGGTGACGCTCGGATCCACCTCTATGCGGACGACACCATTTTGTATACATCTGGCCCTTCATTGGACACTGTGTTAACAAACCTCCAAACAAGCTTCAACGCCATACAACACTCCTTCGGTAGCCTCCAACTGCTCTTAAACACTAGTAAAACTAAATGCATGCACTTCAACCGAACGCTGCTTGCACCCGCCCACCCGACTAGAATCACTACTCTCGGCGGGTCTGACCTAGAGTATGTGGACAACTACAAATACCTAGGTGTCTGGTTAGACTGTAAACTCTCCTTCCAGACTCACATTAAGCATCTCCAATCAAAAGTTAGATCTAGAATCGGCTTCCTATTTCGCAACAAAGCCTCCTTCACTCATGCTGCCAAACATGCCCTCGTAAAACTGACTATCCTACCGATCCTTGACTTCGGCGATGTCATTTACAAAATAGCCTCCAACACTCTACTCAGCAAATTGGATGTAGTCTACCACAGTGCCATCCGTTTTGTCACCAAAGCCCCATATACTACCCACCATTGTGAACTGTACGCTCTTGTTGGCTGGCCCTCACTACATATTCGTCGCCAAACCCACAGGCTCCAGGTCATCTATAAGTCACTGCTAGGCAAATCCCCGTCTTATCTTAGCTAACTGGTCACCATAGCAATACCCACCCATAGTCTGCGCTCCAGCAGGTATATCTCACTGGTCATCCCCAAAGCCAACACCTCCTTTGGCTGCCATTCCTTCTAGTTCTCTGCTGCCAATGACTGGAACAAACTGCAAAAATCTCTGAAGCTGGAGACTCTTATCTCCATCACTAACTTTAAGCGTCAGTTGTCAGAGCAGCTTACCGATCACTGCACCTGTACACAGCCTTTCTGAAATTAGCCCACCCAACTACCTCATCCCCATATTGTTATTTATTTTGCTAATTTGCACCCCAGTATCTCTATTTGCACATCATCTTTTGCACATCTATCATTTAGTTTTAATACGAAATTGTAACTATTTTGCACTATGGCCTATTTATTGCCTTACCTCCATAACTTGCTACATTTGCACACACTGTATATATATTTTCTGTTGTATTTTTGACTTTATGTTTTGTTTATCCCATATGTAACTCTGTGAAACCAGTCAGGTTTCAAGACTGGTCATTCAACTGAGACTGCTCTTCTCTGTGTTACGGAGGCTCTCCGCACTGCTAAAGCTAACTCTCTTTCCTCTGCTCTTGTCCTTCTAGACCTGTCTGCTGCCTTTGATACTGTGAACCATCAGATCCTCCTCTCCACCCTCTCCGAGTTGGGCATCTCCGGCGCGGCTCACTCTTGGATTGCGTCCTACCTGACCGGTCGCTCCTACCAAGTGGCGTGGCGAGAATCTGTCTCCGCACCACGTGCTCTCACCACTGGTGTCCCCCAGGGCTCAGTTCTAGACCCTCTCCTATTCTCGCTATACACCAAGTCACTTGGCTCTGTCATATCCTCACATGGCCTCTCCTATCATTGCTACGCAGATGACACACAACTAATCTTCTCCTTTCCCCCTTCTGATAACCAGGTGCGAATCGCATCTCTGCATATCTGGCAGACATATCAGTGTGGATGACGGATCACCACCTCAAGCTGAACCTCGGAAAGACGGAGCTGCTCTTCCTCCCGGGGAAGGACTGCCCGTTCCATGATCTCACCATCACTGAACTCTCCGTTGTGTCCTCCTCCCAGAGTGCGAAGAGCCTTGGCGTGACCCTGGACAACACCCTGTCGTTTTCCGCTAACATCAAGGCGGTGACCCAATCCTGTATGTTCATGCTCTACAACATTCGGATAGTACGACCCTGCCTTACACAGGAAGCGGCACAGGTCCTAATCCAGGCACTTGTCATCTCCCGTC
This sequence comes from Coregonus lavaretus, assembly GCF_964263955.1. Taxonomy (NCBI): domain Eukaryota; kingdom Metazoa; phylum Chordata; class Actinopteri; order Salmoniformes; family Salmonidae; genus Coregonus; species Coregonus lavaretus. The sequence goes on from NW_028161092.1 coordinate 29,685, forward strand.
TGGATTACTGCAACTCGCTGTTGGCTGGGCTCCCTGCCTGTGCCATTAAACCCCTACAACTCATCCAGAATGCCGCAGCCCGTCTGGTGTTCAACCTTCCCATGTTCTCTCACGTCACCCCACTCCTCCGCACACTCCACTGGCTTCCAGTTGAAGCTCGCATCTGCTACAAGACCATGGTGCTTGCCTACGGAGCTGTGAGGGGAACGGCACCTCCGTACCTTCAGGCTCTGATCAGTCCCTACACCCAAACGAGGGCATTGCGTTCATCCACCTCTGGCCTGCTGGCCCCCCTACCTCTGCGGAAGCACAGTTCCCGCTCAGCCCAGTCAAAACTGTTCGCTGCTCTGGCACCCCAATAGTATTGTATTAGTATGGTAATAGTATGGTAATAGTATGGTATTAGTATGTAATAGTAGTATAAGAATGGTATTAGTATGTAATAGTGTAATAGTATGGTATTAGTATGTAATAGTGGTAATAGTATGGAATTAGTATGGTAATAGTAGTAATAGTATGGTATTAGTATGTAATAGTAGTAATAGTATGCTATTAGTATGGTAATAGTAGTAATAGTATGGCATTAGTATGTAATAGTAGTAATAGTATGGTATTAGTATGTAATAGTAGTAATAGTATGGTATTCGTATAGTAACAGTAGTAATATTATGGTATTAGTATGTAATAGTAGTAATAGTATTATATTAGTATGGTCATAGTAGTAATATTATGGTATTAGTATGGTCATAGTAGTAATTGTATGGTATTAGTATGTAATAGTAGTAATAGTATGGTATTAGTATGGTAATAGTAGTAATAGTATGGTATTAGTATGGTCATAGTAGTAATAGTATGGTATTAGTATGGTAATTATATGGTATTAGTATGGTAATAGTATGTAATAGTAGTAATAGAATGGTATTAGTATGTAATAGTGTAATAGTATGGCATTAGTATGTAACAGTGGTAATAGTATGGAATTAGTATGGTAATAGTATTAATAGTATGGTATTAGTATGTAATAGTAGTAATAGTATGGTATTAGTATGGTAATAGTAGTAATAGTATGGCATTAGTATGTAATAGTAGTAATAGTATTGTATTAGTATGGTAATAGTAGTAATGTTATAGTATTAGTATGTAATAGTAGTAATAGTGTGGTATTAGTATGTAATAGTAGTAATAGTATGGTATTCGTATAGTAATAGTAGTAATAGTATGGTATTATTATGGTCATAGTAGTAATAGTATGGTATTAGTATGTAATAGTAGTAATAGTATGGTATTAGTATGGTAATAGTAGTAATAGTATGGTATTAGTATGGTGATAGTAGTAATAGTATGGTATTAGTATGGTAATTATATGGTATTAGTATGGTCATAGTATGGTCATAGTAGTATTAGTATAGTCCATACTATTACTACTATTACCATAATACTACCATACTATGGTCATAGTAGTAATAGTATGGTATTAGTATGTAATAGTAGTAATATTATGATATTATTATGTAATAGTAGTAATAGTATTGTATTAGTATGGTAATAGTATGGTAATAGTATGGTATTAGTATGTAATAGTAGTAAAATAATGGTATTAGTATGTAATAGTAGTAATAATATTGTATTAGTATGATAATAATAGTAATAGTACGGTATTAGTATGGTAATAGTAGTAATAGTACGGTAGTACTATGGTAATAGTAGTAATAGTATGGTAGTATGATGGTAATAGTAGTAATAGTATGGTATTTGTATGTAATAGTAGTAATAGTATGGTATTATTATGGTAATAGTAGTAATAGTATGGTAGTATTATGGTAATAGTAGTAATAGTATGGTATTGTTATGGTAATAGTAGTAATAATATATACCATACTTTTACTACTATTACCATAATACTACCATGCTATGGTCAAAGTAGTAATGGTATGGTATTAGTATGTAATAGTAGTAATATAATGGTATTAGTATGTAATAGTAGTAATAGTATGGTATTAGTATGGTAATAATATGGTATTAGTATGTAATAGTAGTAATAGTATGGTATTAGTATGTAATAGTGGTAATAGTATGGTATTAGTATGTAATAGTAGTAATAGCATGGTATTAGTATGGTAATAGTACTAATAGTATGGTATTTGCATGTAATAGTAGTATTAGTATGGCATTCGTATGTAATAGTAGTAATAGTACTGTATTAGTATGGTAATAGTAGTAATAGTATGGTATTAGTATGTAATAGTAGTAATAGTATGGTATTCGTATAGTAATAGTAGTAATAGTATGGTATTATTATGTAATAGTATTGTATTAGTATGGTCATAGTAGTAATATTATGGTATTAGTATGGTCATAGTAGTAATTGTATGGTATTAGTATGTAATAGTAGTAATAGTATGGTATTAGTGTGTAATAGTAGTAATAGTATGGTATTAGTATGGTCACAGTAGTAATTGTATGGTATTAGTATGGTCATAGTAGTAATAGTATGGAATTAGTATGGTCATAGTAGTAATAGTATGGTATTAGTATGTCATAGTAGTAATAGTATGGTATTAGTATGGTAATAGTAGTAATAGTATGGTATTAGTATGGTCATAGTAGTATTAGTATATTCCATACTATTACTACTATTGCCATAATACTACCATACTATGGCCATAGTAGTAATATAATGGTATTAGTATGTAATAGTAGTAATAGAATGGTATTAGTATGGTAATAGTATGGTAATAGTATGGTATTAGTATCTATTACTACTATTGCATACTAATGCCATACTATTACTACTATTACCATACTAATTCCATACTATTACCACTATTACATACTAATACCATACTATTACACTATTACATACTAATACCATTATATTACTACTATTAGTATCGTATTAGTATGTAATAGTAGTAATAGTATGGTATTAGTATGGTAATAGTAGTAATAGTATGGCATTAGTATGTAATAGTAGTAATAGTATTGTATTAGTATGGTAATAGTAGTAATATTATAGTTTTAGTATGTAATAGTAGTAATAGTATGGTATTCGTATAGTAATGGTAGTAATAGTATGGTATTAGTATGTAATAGTAGTAATAGTATGGTATTCGTATAGTAATGGTAGTAATAGTATGGTATTAGTATGTAATAGTAGTAATAGTATTATATTAGTATGGTCATAGTAGTAATATTATGGTATCAGTATGGTCATAGTAGTAATTGTATTGTATTAGTATGTAATAGTAGTAATAGTATGGTATTAGTATGGTAATAGTAGTAATAGTATGGTATTAGTATGGTCATAGTAGTAATAGTATGGTATTAGTATGGTAATTATATGGTATTAGTATGGTAATAGTGGCACGAGTATGGTAATATGATGGCATATGTATGGTAATACTAGTAGTAGTATAGTAATAGTATGTTAATAGTTTTAACAGTATGGTAATAGTATGGTAATAGTATGGTAATCGTATGGTATTAGTATGGTCATAGTAGTAACTCCGCTGTCGTGGCGTCGTGAGGGAGCTTGTTCCACCATTGGGGTGCCAGAGCAGCGAACAGTTTTGACTGGGCTGAGCGGGAACTGTGCTTCAGCAGAGGTAGGGGAGCCAGCAGGCCAGAGGTGGATGAACGCAATGCCCTCGTTTGGGTGTAGGGACTGATCAGAGCCTGAAGGTACGGAGGTGCCGTTCCCCTCACAGCTCCGTAGGCAAGCACCATGGTCTTGTAGCAGATGCGAGCTTCAACTGGAAGCCAGTGGAGTGTGCGGAGGAGTGGGGTGACGTGAGAGAACATGGGAAGGTTGAACACCAGACAGGCTGCGGCATTCTGGATGAGTTGTAGGGGTTTAATGGCACAGACAGGGAGCCCAGCCAACAGCGAGTTGCAGTAATCCAGACGGGAGATGACAAGTGCCTGGATTAGGACCTGTGCCGCTTCCTGTGTAAGGCAGGGTCGTACTCTCCGAATGTTGTAGAGCATGAACCTACAGGATCGGGTCACCGCCTTGATGTTAGCGGAGAACGACAGGGTGTTGTCCAGGGTCACGCCAAGGCTCTTCGCACTCTGGGAGGAGGACACAACGGAGTTGTCAACCGTGATGGCGAGATCATGGAACGGGCAGTCCTTCCCCGGGAGGAAGAGAAGCTCCGTCTTGCCAAGGTTCAGCTTGAGGTGGTGATCCGTCATCCATACTGATATGTCTGCCAGACATGCAGAGATGCGATTCGCCACCTGGTTATCAGAAGGGGGAAAGGAGAAGATTAGTTGTGTGTCGTCTGCGTAGCAATGATAGGAGAGGCCATGTGAGGATAATAGTAGTAATGATATTGTATTAGTATGATATAATAGTAATAGTACGGTATTAGTATGGTAATAGTAGTAATAGTATGGTAGTATTATGGTCATAGTAGTAATAGTATGTCATTAGTATGTAATAGTAGTAATAGTATGGTATTAGTATGGTAATAGTAGTAATCATATGGTATTAGTATGTAATATTAGTAATAGTATTGTATTAGTATGGTAATAGTAGTAATAGTATGGTATTAGTATGTAATAGTAGTAATAGTATGTTATTGGTATGTAATAGTAGTAATAGTATGGTATTAGTATTTAACAGTAGTAATAGTATGGTATTAGTATGTAATAGTAGTAATAGTATTGTATTAGTATGGTAATAGTATTAATAGTATGGTATTAGTATGGTCATAGTAGTAATAGTATGGTATTAGTATGGTAATAGTAGTAATAGTATGGTATTAGTATGTAATAGTAATAATATGATTGTATTAGTATGGTCATAGTAGTAATAGTATGGTATTAGTATGGTCATAGTAGTAATATTATGGTATTAGTATGTAATAACAGTAATAGTATGGTATTAGTATGTAATAGTAGTAATATTATGGTATTAGTATGGTCATAGTAGTAATAGTATGGTATTGGTATGTAATAGTAGTAATAGTATGGTATTAATATGGTAATAGTAGTAATAGTATGGTATTAGTATGTAATAGTAGTAATAGTATTGTATTAGTATGGTCATAGTAGTAATAGTATGTTATTAGTATGGTCATAGTAGTAATAGTATGGTATTGGTATGGTCATAGTAGTAATAGTATGGTATTAGTATGGTAATAGTAGTAATAGTATGGTATTAGTATGGTAATAGTAGTAATAGTATGGTATTAGTATGTAATAGTAGTAATAGTATTTTATTAGTATGGTCATAGTAGTAATATTATGGTATTAGTATGGTAATAGTAGTAATAGTATGGTATTAGTATGTAATAGTAGTAATAGTATGGTATCAGTATGTAATAGTAGTAATAGTATGGTATTAGTATGTAATAGTAGTAATAGTATGTTATTCGTATGGTCATAGTAGTAATAGTATGGTATTAGTATGTAATAGTAGTAATTGTATGGTATTAGTATGGTAATAGTAGTAATATTATGGTATTAGTATGTAATAGTAGTAATAGTATGGTATTAGTACGGTCATAGTAGTAATGGTATGGTATTAGTATGTAATAGTAGTAATAGTATGGTATTAGTATGTAATAGTAGTAATAGTATGGTATTAGTATTTAATAGTAGTAATAGTATGGTATTAGTATGTAATAGTAGTAATCGTATGGTATTAGTATGTAATAGTAGTAATAGTATTTTATTAGTATGGTCATAGTAGTAATAGTATGGTATTAGTATGGTAATAGTAGTAATAGTATTGTATTAGTATGTCATAGTAGTAATAGTATGGTATTAGTATGGTCATAGTAGTAATATTATGGTATTGGTATGGTCATAGTAGTAATAGTATGGTATTAGTATGTAATATGTAATAGTAGTAATAGTATGGTATTAGTATGAAATAGTAGTAATAGTATGGTATTAGTATGTAATAGTAGTAATAGTATGGTATTAGTATGTAATAGTAGTAATAGTATGGTATTAGTATTGTAATAGTAGTAATATTATGGTATTAGTATGTAATAGTAGTAATAGTATGGTATTAGTATGTAATAGTAGTAATAGTATGGTATTATTATGTAATAGTAGTAATAGTATGGTATTAGTATGGTAATAGTAGTAATATTATGGTATTAGTATGTAATAGTAGTAATAGTATGGTATTAGTATGGTAATAGTAGTAATATTATGGTATTAGTATGTAATAGTAGTAATAGTATGGTATTAGTATGTAATAGTAGTAATAGTGTGGTATTAGTATGTAATAGTAGTAATAGTATGATATTAGTATGTAATAGTAGTAATAGTGTGGTATTAGTATGTAATAGTAGTAATAGTATGGTATTAGTATGTAATAGTAGTAATAGTGTGGTATTAGTATGTAATAGTAGTAATAGTATGGTATTAGTATGGTCACAGTAGTAATAGTATGGTATTAGTATGGTCATAGTAGTAATAGTATGGTAGTATTATGGTCATAGTAGTAATAGTATGGTAGTATTATGGTAATAGTATGGTATTAGTATGATAATAGCAGGAGTCATACAGTGGTGATGCTAGTGGTGGTAGTAGAGGTGTGTTGGTATTAAATTAATAGATGTGAAGAAATCTCCATCAGCAGTTGTAGAAGGTAGCGGGTAACAAAGGACAAAGGCAGACTTTGAATTCCGCTAAACATTAAGGATGAAAAACCTTCTATTTTCCATTTTTACCAAGAATTATTGATACTTTTCCTTTTCAAATATACATGATTCATATGGTCTGTATGTGACATCAGCAATCTCCGGGGGAATGCGGATGTTTTCTTCTCGCACACAGTTTCACCCGATCTGAGTTGACCTCTCTGCGTCCATCTGAATTGACCTCTCTGTCTCCATCTGAGTTGACCTCTCTGTCTCCATCTGAGTTGACCTCTCTGTGTCCATCTGAGTTGACCTCTCTGTCTCCATCTGAGTTGACCTCTCTTTCTCCATCTGAGTTGACCTCTCTGTGTCCATCTGAGTTGACCTCTCTGTCTCCATCTGAGTTGACCTCTCTGTCTCCATCTGAGTTGACCTCTCTGTCTCCACCTGAGTTGACCTCTCTGTCTCCATCTGAGTTGACCTCTCTGTCTCCATCTGAGTTGACCTCTCTGTGTCCATCATAGCAGGGGGCTTTTCAAAGACATTTATGCCTCTGTAGTTATCCCTGCACTAACCCCTTTTAACCGTTGCAATGGGGAAAAATTGAAATATTGGAATTTCTTAAATGCATATATTGAGTGCTTTTTTATAAATACTATCCTGTGCTATCGCAGACCATAGACCCTGTGCTATCTCAGACCCTGTGCTAACGCAGACCCCTGTGCTATCGCAGGTTTGTGAAGCTAAGTCTGGTATATGTGATTTGCCGTAAGTGAGGTAACGTGAATGTCACTGCTCAGAATGTAATATTTTTGCCAACATGTTTAAAATGAACATGTACCAAGGATGTCATGTTCGATTGCTGGGAAGAAGAAATATATTTTTCTGATAGCTGTGTTGTGTACTGGCAGAGCTGTATTATTTTTATCAACATGTTGTTTGTATTCTAGTCTACGCGCGTGTGGACAAACTTGATTGCCTCTAGCAGTGTTTTTCTTTCAGCGAGACTACAACGTAAAGAGAGAGAGAGGGAATGTCAAAACGATACACTGACATCCAGAAATACGCTTAAGGTGAAATTTGGCCTCCAGCTCCCTTTTATTCTAGTTAAGAACAATCCGTTTTATCCCAAGACTTTAATTCAAGGCTTTCTCAATATTCTGCCCTCCTTTTTAATGTATTTTTATACGGAAGCCACCTTGGGATTGTTGTCATGGCTGTGATGGTGGGCCTCTGTAAATGCACACAGATGAAGGAACTTAATGACAGTTCTCTAAAGGCTTTGGAAGCTTAATGACAGTACTCTAGAGGCTTTGGAAGCTTAATGACAGGTCTCTATAGAGTCTTTAGAAGCTTAATGACAGTTCTCTAGAATCTTTGGAAACTTAATGACAGTTTTCTAGAGTCTTTGGAAACTTAATGACAGTTCTCTAGAATCTTTGGAAACTTAATGACAGTTCTCTAGATTCTTTGGAAACTTAATGACAGTTCTCTAGAATCTTTGGAAACGTATTGACAGTTCTCTAGATTCTTTGGAAACGTAATGACAGTTCTCTAGATTCTTTGGAAACTTAATGACAGTTCTCTAGAATCTTTGGAAACGTATTGACAGTTCTCTAGATTCTTTGGAAACGTAATGACAGTTCTCTAGATTCTTTGGAAACTTAATGACAGTTCTCTAGAATCTTTGGAAACGTATTGACAGTTCTCTAGATTCTTTGGAAACGTAATGACAGTTCTCTAGAATCTTTGGAAACTTAATGACAGTCCTCTAGAATCTTTGGAAACGTATTGACAGTTCTCTAAAGTCTTTGGAATTGCCACTTATGTCCTCCTGAATCCACAGAGTCTGCTGATTGGCTACTCGATGAGTCAACGTTTCGGAGAGGATACTTTAACTATGCTTATGTGTTGCTTGACCGTGTATAGCTGGATGGTGAGTGGTCGCATAATATTTTTGGATTTGGTGTTAAAGCATTGAAAGGTAAAGCATGTTGCTGGTATTATCCCAGACCCTCGTGATATTCATAAACAGACATCGTACTAGGACTTGGAGATAAAGCAACACCTAAACTTCAGCTTGGTAAATCACAAAATAACTCAAGGTAACACTTGTTTGGAATAGTTTGGGTAAAAAGGACAACACAAATTGCTTGGTTTGTTTGATGCTTTTTGATGTTTGTTTCTGTATTAATCTAGGTCCTAGCATGCAGCGTTTGTTATGTAGTGACACATTTTGACCACTGTCCAAATTGCCATAAATTCTTACACCCATAGGCCTACAACCCACTCTTAAAAAAGATAACTCTCAACCACCATCATTATTTTGTCTTGTGAGCTATCATACAATAAGCCTGTGATGTTGAGTCCCAGAATGGTCCATCTGAAAAGGCACAACCCTACTACCCACAGATAAAATCCAATCATGGTGTTTGTGGTTGGAAATATTCATGGCTGAAAAACGATTTTGGCTCGAAAAGATAAAAAAGTAGCTGTGGTGTTTAGATCTCTTGAGCAAGAGGGAATGCAAAATCAAGATCTATGACTGCTCTTAAGACAAAACGGAGCTGCAATCCATCTGTCTTGTCACTATGGAGCATTAGATTACATTTATTACGTCACAAGAGTACTTTAAAGATCATGTAGCCATTTTGTCTTGGGCTTACTGCAGAACTTTGAAAGACATTGGAGAACCCATCTAGACTATATAGCCTCTGCTCGCCTGATGTCAGGCTAAGATTATTTCCATAAACCCCATGAAATCCAGTCTTCACTGCTGACTGATGGGACCAACGCCCAACCAGGCGAGCTTAGTCTAAATCGCTGGGTGTCTACTGGAACTGCCGTCTCTGCAGAAGGCAGACAACAGTAAAATCCTACATAAAACGTCCATATCAGACTGAGTGGGGAGAGCGCCCTGTGTCTATTTATTTTATTTTATTTCACCTTTATTTAACCAGGTAAACCAGTTGAGAACAAGGTCTCATTTACAACTGCGACCTGGCCAAGATAAAGCATAGCAGTGCGATAAAAACAAACACAGAGTTACATATGGGGTAAAACAAAACAAAGTCAAAAATACAACAGAAATACATATAATATACAGTGTGCAAATTTAGCAAGTTATGGAGGTAAGGCAATAAAATAGGCTATAGTGCAAAATAATTACAATTAGTATTAACACTGGAATGATAGATGTGCAAGAGATGATGTGCAAATAGAGATACTGGGGTACAAATGAGCAAAATAGATAACAATATAGGGATGAGGTAGTTGGGCGGGCTAATTTCAGATGGGCTGTGTACAGGTGCAGTGATCGGTAAGGTGCTCTGACAACTGATGCTTAAAGTTAGTGAGGGAGATAAGAGTCTCCAGCTTCAGAGATTTTTGCAATTTGTTCCAGTCATTGGCAGCAGAGAACTGGAAGGAATTGCGGCCAAAGGAGGTGTTGGCTTTGGGGATGACCAGTGAGATATACCCGCTGGAGCGCAGACTACGGGTGGGTGTTGCTATGGTGACCAATGAGCTAAGATAAGGCGGGGATTTGCCTAGCATTGATTGATTTATAGATGGCCTGGAGCCAGTGGGTTTGGCGACGAATATGTAGTGAGGACCAGCCAACAAGAGCGTACAGGTCACAGTGGTGGGTATTATATGGGGCTTTGGAGACAAAACAGATGGCACTGTGATAGACTACATCCAATTTGCTGAGTAGAGTGTTGGAGGCTATTTTGTAAATGACATCGCCGAAGTCAAGGATCGGTAGGATAGTCAGTTTTACGAGGGCATGTTTGGCAGCATGAGTGAAGGAGGCTTTGTTGCGAAATAGGAAACCGATTCTAGATTTAACTTTGGATTGGAGATTCTTAATGTGAGTCTGGAAGGAGAGTTTACAGTCTAACCAGACACCTAGATATTTGTAGTTGTCCACATACTCTAGGTCAGACCCGTCGAGAGTAGTGATTCTAGTCGGGTGGGCGGGTGCAAGCAGCGTTCGGTTGAAGAGCATGCATTTAGTTTTACTAGTGTTTAAGAGCAGTTGGAGGCTACTGAAGGAGTGTTGTATGGAATTGAAGCTCGTTTGGAGGTTTGTTAACACAGTGTCCAATGAAGGGCCAGATGTATACAAAATGGTGTCGTCTGCGTAGAGGTGGATCTGAGAGTCACCAGCAGCAAGAGCGACGTCATTGATATACACAGAGAAAAGAGTCGGCCCAAGAATTGAACCCTGTGGCACCCCCATAGAGACTGCCATAGGTCCAGACAACAGGCCCTCCGATTTGACACATTGAACTCTATCTGAGAAGTAGTTGGTGAACCAGGCGAGGCAGTCATTTGAGAAACCAAGGCTATTTAGTCTGCCAATAAGAATGCGGTGGTTGACAGAGTCGAAAGCCTTGGCCAGGTCAATGAAAACGGCTGCACAGTACTGTCTATTATCGATCGCGGTTATAATATCGTTTAGGACCTTGAGCGTGGCTGAAGTGCACCCATGACCAGCTCGGAAACCGGATTGCATAGCGGAGAAGGTACGGTGGGATTCGAAATGGTCGGTGATCTGTTTGTTGACTTGGCTTTCAAAAACTTTTGAAAGGCAGGGCAGGATGGATATGGGTCTGTAACAGTTTGGATCTAGAGTGTCACCCCCTTTGAAGAGGGGGATGACCGCGGCAGCTTTCCAATCTCTGGGGATCTCAGACGTTACGAAAGAGAGGTTGAACAGGCTAGTAATAGGGGTTGCGACAATTTCGGCGGCTAGTTTTAGAAAGAAAGGGTCCAGATTGTCTAGCCCAGATGATTTGTAGGGGTCCAGATTGGCGCGAGGGTCTATCTGAAATGTCTCCCTGTTCCTATGGGGCACCTCTTTTGTCCAAGCATGAGCTTCAACTGGGAGTACAGTTCCATTTTCAACTGCAGACCCAACAGGAAAATTATAAATCAAACTTCCATATCAGACTAGGTGGAGAAAGCTCCCTGTGGCTAAGTGAAGTTAGTCTGACTACCGGTTTCTCTTCTGACTACCGGTCTCTTCTGACTACACATATCTGCTGACTACATGTCTCTTCTGACTACATGTCTCTGCTGACTACATGTCTCTGCTGACTAAATGTCTGACTGTATGTCTCTTCTGACTACATGCCTGACTACATGTCTCTTCTGACTACATGTCTCTGCTGACTACATGTCTCTTCTGACTACGTGTCTCTGCTGACTACATGTCCCTGCTCACTCTATGTCTCTTCTGACTACATGTCTCTTCTGACTACATGTCTGACTACATGTCTCTTCTGACTACATGTCTGACTGCATGTCTCTTCTGACTACATGTATTTGCTGACTACATGTCTCTTCTCACTACATGTCTCTTCTGACTACATGTCTTCGCTGGCTACATATCTCTTTTGACTGCATGCCTCTTCTGGCTACATGTCTCTGCTGATTACATGTCTCTTCTAACTACAAGTCTCTTCTAACTACAAGTCTCTTCTGACTACATGTCTGATTACATGTCTGACTGCATGTCCCTTCTGACTACATGCCTGACTACATGTCTGTGCTGACTACATGTCTCTGCTGACTACATGTCTGACTACATGTCTCTGCTGACTAGATTTCTCTTCTGACTACATGTATCTGATGACTGCATGCAGTTAACCAAGAAGCACCCAATCAAGTAGGAACATTATGTAATTGGATCAAGCAATATGCATAGTTTTGTTTTTGTTTGCACAGCATTATCATTGTTCGGCTAATAATGAGGGCCTTGAGGAAAAAACTGTCCGGTGTGTTAGAAATGCCTGGGTCAATCTCTAGTCCCAGTCCGTCTCTGAGTTAAATGCACATTTTATTCAGTATGCGTTTGATTCAGTATAAGTTTGATTCAGTATACATTTGATTCAGTCTGCTCATGGTTCAATTCGCATATGATTCAGCATTCTTACTCACTATTGAAAGTGTTTGCTTGGTATTCCATGCGAGTCCCTGAAAATAGAATGAGTCATTTCTGTTTGGTGGATCGATAACTTGGTAGTGTCGATGGATCAGTACATGAGTGGAATAGTCAAAGGACCGTGAACTGAGCTGAGGCCGTGGCTTTGGACCACTTTCAATTACAAATGGAGAGAAGTTTCCGGAATATAATTCAGTTAGTAGCAAGGGGGAGGGGGATGTGGTGGGGGAGAGAAGGTTAGGGGGAGGAGGATGTGGTGGGGGAGAGAAGGTTAGGGGGAGGAGGATGTGGTGGGGGAGAGAAGGTTAGGGGGAGGAGGATGTGGTGGGGGAGAGAAGGTTAGGGGAGGAGGATATAGTGGGGGAGAGAAGGTTAGGGGGAGGAGGATGTGGTGGGGGAGAGAAGGTTAGGGGGAGGAGGATGTGGTTGGGGAGAGAAGGTTAGGGGGAGGAGGATGTGGTGGGGGAGAGAAGGTTAGGGGGAGGAGGATGTGGTGGGGGAGAGAAGGTTAGGGGGAGGAGGATGTGGTGGGGGAGAGAAGGTTAGGGGGAGGAGGATGTGGTGGGGGAGAGAAGGTTAGGGGGAGGAGGATGTGGTGGGGGAGAGAAGGTTAGGGGGAGGAGGATGTGGTGGGGGAGAGAAGGTTAGGGGGAGGAGGATGTGGTGGGGGAGAGAAGGTTGGTTAGGGGGAGGAGGATGTGGTGAGGGAGAGAAGGTTGGTTAGGGGGAGGAGGATGTGGTAGGGGAGAGAAGGTTAGGGGGAGGAGGATGTGGTGGGGGAGAGAAGGTTAGGGGGAGGAGGATGTGGTGGGGGAGAGAAGGTTAGGGGGAGGAGGATGTGGTGGGGGAGAGAAGGTTAGGGGGAGGAGGATGTGGTGGGGGAGAGAAGGTTAGGGGGAGGAGGATGTGGTGGGGGAGAGAAGGTTAGGGGGAGGAGGATGTGGTTGGGGAGAGAAGGTTGGTTAGGGGGAGGAGGATGTGGTGGGGGAGAGAAGGTTAGGGGGAGGAGGATGTGGTGGGGGAGAGAAGGTTAGGGGGAGGAGGATGTGGTGGGGGAGAGAAGGTTGGTTAGGGGGAGGAGGATGTGGTGGGGGAGAGAAGGTTAGGGGGAGGAGGATGTGGTGGGGGAGAGAAGGTTAGGGGAAGGAGGATGTGGTGGGGGAGAGAAGGTTAGGGGGAGGAGGATGTGGTGGGGGAGAGAAGGTTAGGGGGAGGAGGATGTGGTTGGGGAGAGAAAGTTAGGGGGAGAAAAGGTTCTCAGGACAGATTGCTGTGTCTTAGATGTTAATGCAGTCTAAAATGGGTCTCTTCATCAGCATTCGATTATTCTGTAATCAACAAACGTATTTTCCAGCAAAACGCTGTCATCGGCTATTTCTGGAACACATCTCTCTTCACGTAAACATCCCGCTCTGCAAGCTTCCGATCCTCTGGTGTGCACAATTCATTACTCTCAATCCGAGACCAGGCACATTTTCTTTTTCCTTCTTTACATACATGAATGTAGATTAGAGCCTTTTGTTATAAATCATCTTCTACTCTGCATTATGTCAAGGATAATGTTTCATAGCCTCATCTCAACAGCAAAAATAATACCTTTTCACATATTCTTTAGAACACAGTTAAAGCGGTGATTAGTGTAGTTATACTGGATTCCCAGTGTAGTGCAATTTACCTGGAGGGGGTTGGGGCAATGCACTGTCATGCCATCCATAGCATAAGGAGTTATCCACACTGTGTGAGCCATGCATGGCTTCGTCTGTGATTTCGGTCATTATAAAATGCTGCATGACACACGATGATGAGAAGTCTACAGGAATCAAAGTGACAACATTATTGGCCTGAGCAAAACACCCCAAGGTTCAAAATCCTCCCAGAGTGAATAGAATCACATTTTTTCTTCGATTTAGTGTCAGAGTATGAAGTTAGTTCTATTGCACTTCATTCACGCTCTAAACACATGCGTTGAAAGTTGAGGGAGTTCATGGATGCCGTGAACAGCCTGCCGTCATCGTCGACAACAACCACAACAAAGCATGTACTTTTCATATTGTTGCCCTTGTAACGTTATAATCTTCTTGATCTGAGGCAATCAGCAGGATTATAATGATCGGAATGAGGACTGTGTTTTCAGCAGTCCAGTCAGTCACCAATGGCTACTATCAACTCTGTTGTGACTGACCAAACAATGTAGTGGTCAGCTCTGTCGCCTGGGGATGGAAAGTTGTGGTTTGTAGCCTCGGGCCAAGTTTGAGTCAGCCCAGTCCTAAATCTAAAAAAAGGGGACGCGTCGGTCAGACAGACAGACAGACCACAGAGACATCCGGTGGCCCAGGGTTTCCCTTGCCTTCTCATGAAGCTTTCCCTCCCCAAACACAGTGGAGGCTGAAAGAAGGCATGGCCTGAGGTTGTAAGAAGGCGTGGCCTGAGGAACACTGTAAAATACATTAGCTGGGAATAGCATGCAAAGGGCGGCTTTTTGTGAGCAAATATATAATTTGTTTGTGTTGTTGCTGCTTTTGTTCCCTTTTCATGTGTGTGTGGACAACCCCATCTCCCCCCTCATTATTTTCTTTGTAAAAATGTTTTGAAACTTTGAACGTCCCTGTTTGATGAGGTTACCCTCTCCTCCCTCCCCGTGCTCCTCCATTTGATTAGCTTAGCCTTGTTAACATTTCCACAGAAACCCTGAGGATCTGGTTCAAGGGGAGGCCTCTCCTCTCCTCTCCTCTCCTCTCCTCTCCTCTCCTCTCCTCTCCTCTCCTCTCCTCTCCTCTCCTCTCCTCTCCTTTCCTCTTCCTCTCCTCTCTTCTCCTCTCATTTGTGGACGGGACCATTTCCAGGCCCTGGCTTGCATGCGTCAGAAAGGATAGTGTTACTCTTATCGTTACTGTTAGCACAGCTCTTAAACTATAAGCCCATCTCAGGGTTTTTAGAGGCTGGTGTCTGCAGCTACACTCTGCCACTCACCAATCACCCTGCTGGCTCAGGGAGCAGGGTGATCGGCTCAGGGAGCAGGGTGAGTGACAGAGCCATATACACTCCCCTAAACAGCCGTACATCAAAACAGATGTGTTAAAAATGAGTTAAGCCATTTTGGATTCCAGACAACCATTTGTCAAGATAACTGGAAATTAAGGAACTTGTCAGTTTTCATGTAGCGTACTGTATCAGTCTTTAGTGCTTCTTCTCCTGTAACATTATAGTACAAGATACTCACAAGATACTAGAACAAGTACTAAAAAGGAAACAGCTCAATAATATTTGTACTTTGTTTTGTGTATTTTATATTTTATAAACAATGGAAAACATACAGATACAAATGACTACATCACTACATCACTACATCACTACACCACTACACCACTACATCACTACATCACTACATCACTACACAACTACATCACTACACAACTACATCACTACATCACTACACAACTACATCACTACACCACTACATCACTACACCACTACATCACTACACCACTACATCACTACACAACTACATCACTACATTACTACACCACTACATCACTACACAACTACATCACTACACAACTACATCACTACATCACTACACCACTACATCACTACACCACTACATCACTACACCACTACATCACTACACAACTACATCACTACATCACTACACCACTACATCACTACACAACTACATCACTACACAACTACATCACTACATCACTACACCACTACATCACTACACAACTACATCACTACACAACTACATCACTACATCACTACACCACTACATCACTACACCACTACATCACTACATCACTACATCACTACACCACTACACCACTACACCACTACACAACTACATCACTACACCACTACACCACTACATCACTATATCACTACATCACTACACCACTACACCACTACATCACTACATCACTACATCACTACACCACTACACCACTACATCACTACACCACTACATCACAACATCACTACATCACTACATCACTACACCACTACACAACTACATCACTACATCACTACACCACTACACCACTACACCACTACATCACTACATCACTACACCACTACACCACTACATCACTACACCACTACATCACAACATCACTACACCACTACATCACAACATCACTACACCACTACATCACCACATCACAACATCACTACATCACTACACCACTACATCACTACACCACTACACAACTACATCACAACATCACTACATCACTACACCACTACATCACTACACCACTACACAACTACATCACTACATCACTACATCACTACACCACTACATCACTACACCACAACATCACTACACCACTACACAACTACATCACTACATCACTACATCACTACATCACTACATCACTACACAACTACATCACTACATCACTACACCACTACATCACTACACCACTACATCACTACACCACTACACCACTACATCACTACATCACTACATCACTACATCACTACACCACTACATCACAACACCACTACACCACTACACCACTACATCACTACATCACTACACCACTACATCACTACACCACTACACAACTACATCACTACATCACTACATCACTACACCACTACACAACTACATCACTACATCACTACACCACTACACCACTACATCACTACACCACTACATCACTACATCACTACACCACTACACCACTACATCACTACATCACTACATCACTATACCACTACATCACCACACCACTACACAACTACATCACTACATCACCACATCACTATATCACTACATCACTACATCACTACACCACTACACAACTACATCACTACATCACTACACCACTACATCACTACATCACTACACCACTACATCACTACACCACTACACCACTACATCACTACATCACACCTGCCCAGACCCACTAGCCCCCACCCTCATCTCCAGCACCCTAATCACTTCCTGCCACATGACCTCAAACTGCACCATTTTGTTTCTTTCCGTCACCCACACACTATTTTGATACTAAAGCATTTGACCTTTCCATTACGTGAACGACGGAGGATTGGCAGATTTTTTTGAGTATACGTTTTTAAAAAAAAAGATTATTGATGAGAAGAGTATTGTCCAACCCATTGGGTATCTCACTGCACCCTCCTCATGTGTCATGTCTTGAAATATACAGACAGACGAATTAAAAGTAAATTTACATTGCAATACCTCTGACATCCATCTTTCCAACTCCATCCATAACTTTAGAATTGTGTAACCTTCCCAGAAGGCTTGACTTATTGAGTCATTAGTAGTTTTACACTTCAGACATGACTCTGCCGTTATACAGTAGAGCTTGTGAATGTAGCCTCTTGTATAACATTTAAGTCATTTAGCAGACGCTCTTATCCAGAGTGACTTACAGTAGTATTTAATGCATGTATAATAAATTATATACATTCATTTATACTGGATTAAGTGTACATTTTTGTTAACTGTAATCTTGTTAGTTATGTTCCAACATTCCCTCCATCTAGTGCTAATATCAGCATTTTTTTTCTAAGAGATTGTCAGTTCGATAGGCTCTCTGCAAGGTTTGGTATATCTTACCTATCATATGAATATCATTTTCTGACTCAAATAGGATTCCCTCCAGATTGCTCTGATGTCGAAAATATTTTAAATCAGAATTTTGTGATGTAAAACTTTTAAGTTGGATGTATTTGAAAATATCTACATTGGTCAACCCAAAATTGCTTTTTAAAGCTGTCATGGAAATAAATGTATTTCCTATTATCAAGTCATTTATGGTTTTCCATGTGTTCCATGTGGGACAACTGATCGATAAATTCTGAAAAGCTATCCAAGGATTGTTCCATAAGGTTGTGTTTAATAATTGGTCATTTAGCAGACGCTCTTATCCAGAGCAATTAGGGTTAAGTGCCTTGCTCAAGGGCACATCAACAGATTTTTCACCTAGTCAGCTCTGGGATTAGAACCAGCGACCTTTCGGTTACTGGCACAACGCTCTTAACCACTAAGCTACCTGCCGCCACTACATTTTGTAACTATAAGGAGTAATATTGGTTCTTGTAAAATATGTTTCATTTTCTTCCATATCATCTTAACTATGAAGTTGTTAATGTTCTTAGCTTTATCCTTTGAAAATAGACATGTAAAATGATTCTGGGGACGAGCATGCACATCTTCACTATGTGCAAGTAAAAACCTTAGGTAGCGAGTTGATACAATTCCAAGTCTGGAAGGTTAAAACCACCCTCTGACTTGGGAAGATGTAAAACTTTCCTTTTTATTCTATGAATTATATTTTTTATAAAGTCTGTTATGACCGAGTATAATTTTTTAAAGAATGTCTTTGGTGGGGTAATTGGTATTACTGAAGATAAAAACAAGAACTTTGGCAGCTATGCCATTCTAAAAAGATTTATTCTACCTGTAAGATTAATGGGAAGATTATTCCATTTAATAAAATCTGCTTTCGTATTGTTGAGTAATGGAATAAAGTAATTTTTATATATATGTTGTTTGTTGTCACTTATTAAAACTCCCTAAGGTTCGATGTCCGCGCCCCCGCGGGAATCTAATTAGCATAATAAAACAATCCCCATAAAAATCATTCCGTTTAAGCTAGAGATATCTGTGTTTTTGCATTGGATGCGTCTCAATCTGATGTGAAAGGTGACAGAGATAGAGCAGTCTTCTCACAGAATCATCTGTAGCGTCCGAATGGTTTCGCCTACAGACTATTACCCCTCTGTGGAAAGATGAGACTCTCATGAACACGATGGTGTTCTCCGTTTTGCTCTACGACCACCACAAACGTTTTGGGACTCGTCTGAAGTCGGTACAGCCGATCTGCCAACTTCTGTCTGTAGCGTTCGAACAGTTTGGGCTACACACTAATATGATCCCTCCGTGGAAAGGTGAGACTCTCACAAACACGTACATGTCAGCTACCTACAATAACCTACAATAACTACCTAGATAAACTAACTACAATACCTACCTACAATCTAAATACATGGTTTAAGCTTTACTCAACACCATATTCAGGATACATCACATGTCAGTTGTTCACAAGACTAGTCTGAAGGTCCCCCGGTACCAGCTGAAACAATGAATGGAAGTATATATAGAGACTGTTTAATGCCAAAAATAATACATGTAATAAAATGAATAACAAATGTTTCCTGATCTTTCTTACATCGCTCAGATATAGGACAGACACTTCAGAACAAACTTCCTTTAGATTTTTTGGGGGGACTATCTGTTGTTCCATGTAGTGAATCTGTTATTCAATGCGTTTGCATGGGCTAATAGCAGTAAGGCCAAATCAAATGTTTCATCAAATAAGTTTTTTTATATATTTTTTTGATATTTCAAGGGGTCTTAAAATTCAAAATCAAATAGCAAAATGATCCTTGTATTGACCTTCTTAAAACAATTCCATATAGCTTAGTAGAACCCCCTCCACTGGCTTAAACTGGGCTTAGACTGTGGTCCTCTGTAGCTCAGCTGGTAGAGCACGGCGCTTGTAACGCCAAGGTAGTGGGTTCGATCCCCGGGATCACCCATACACAAAAATGTATGCACGCATGACTGTGAGTCGCTTTGGATAAAAGCGTCTGCTAAATGGCATATTATTATTATTAGACTCTTATGGGTTTAGCATCCTAAGTATTTAATAATTTTTTTTGGTGGTCCACTTAAAGGATTGCTGGAGATCGTGAATTATTCTTTTTATTTTTCCTATTGCCATTATTTCGTTTTTTTTCCACGTTAAGTTTATAACCTGAGATTTTTTAAAACATTTTTATCAAAAGTGGGCATTGAGTTTTCAATATTGGTATATCAGGAAATCATCTGCAAATAAGTTACGTTTATGTTCATGTTTACCAATACTGATACCTGTTACGTTTGGGTCCTGTCTAATTCTTTCTGCAGGTTACCTGCTATATTAATAGTTCCTGTCGGGATTTGAGCTAATATAGCTTGAATTCTATCAACAACAAAAAAATACAGATTTGCACCTGGTGGGATGTACGATGAAATCAATCTGTATTTTTCACCATGTAAGGTACAATTCAACATTATAAAACTGCGTTGTTGGTCCAAGTGCTGGGATAAGAGGGAAAAATTGTGTATTCTTATTTATCAGGATGCCTACACCTCTGCTGTTACTACAGTAGGTGGCAGCATAGGCCTCTCCAACCAAGCTCCTAGCAAAGAAAAAACACATCTGCTGACAATCTCTTTAGGTGTTTGAGAACCATATGTTTTTTTTCCGCCATCATGAACATTCCATGTGGTAAGTTGGATTTTGTTGGTCTTTATTTGTATAGAATCAAACTTAACCTTATCTGTTCCGTCTACCATTGAAGAACCAAGTAAAACATTTTAACAGAAATTGACATATGAGGGCGGTGGGCATTCCATGTAATGGGAGGATCATAGTATAAATACATAGTTATTGTATACATTACATATACAGTGCATTAAGAAACTATTCAGACCCCTTGACTTTTTTTCTTCATCAATCTACACGCAATACCCCATAATGACAAAGCATAAACAGGTTTTTAGAACTCTTTGCACATTTATTACAAATAAAAAACGGAAATATTACATTTACATAAGTATTCAGACCCTTTACTCAGTACTTTGTTGAAGCACCTTTGGCAGCAATTACAGCCTCGAGTCTTCTTGGGTATGACGCTACAAGCTTGGCACACCTGTATTTTGAGAGTTTCTCCCATTCTTCTCTGCAGATCCTCCTGGTCCTCTGTAGCTCAGCTGGTAGAGCATGGTGCTTGTAACGCCAAGGTAGTGGGTTCGAACCCCAGGACCAACCATACACATAAATGTATGCACGCATGACTGTAAGTCGCTTTGGATAAAAGTGTCTGCTAAATGGCATATTATTATTATCCTCTCAAGCTCCGTCAGGTTGAATGGGGAGCGTTGCTACACAGCTATTTTCAGGTCTCTCCAGAGATGTTTGATCGGGTTCAAGTCCGGGCCCTGGCTGGGCCACTCAAGGACATTCAGAGACTTGTCCTGAAGCCACTCCTGCGTTGTCTTGGCTGTGTGCTTAGGGTCGTTGTCCTGTTGGAAGGTAAACCTTCACCCCAGTCTGAGGTCCTGAGCGCTCTGGAGCAGGTTTTCATCAAGGATCTCTCTGTACTTTGCTCTGTTCAGTCTCCCAATCCCTGCCGCTGAAAAACATCCCCAAAGCATGATGCTGCCAACACGATGCTTCACCGTAGGGATGGTGCCAGGTTTCCTCCAGACGTGACACTTGGCATTCAGGCCAAAGAGTTCAATCTTGGTTTCATCAGACAAGAGAATCTTGTTTCTCATGGTCTGAGAATCCTTTAGGTGCCTTTTGGCAAACTCCAAGCGGGCTGTCATGTGCCTTTTACTGAGGAGTGGCTTCCGTCTGGCCACTCTACCATAAAGGCCTGATTGGTGCAGTGCTGCAGAGATGGTTGTCCTTCCTCAACTGGTTTCCTGCAGCCTGTTCAGGGCTTCATCAGTGCTTGTGAACTCCATTCTCTGTGTTCACTTCCATACCCACCGTATTGCTGGGAATCGGAGTTGAGACTTGAATCCTTTTTCCTCTAGTCTGATCAGAATGAATTGCTGGGCATTTTTTTCTTCAATATGTTAGACAGGTCCAGGACAAATCGAATGGACTGGCCCTG
>NW_028161091.1:0-14610 GCF_964263955.1 Coregonus lavaretus
AAATGAGAGAACATGGAAAATCTTAGCCAGGGAAAAATGATTTCCTTTTTTGTTGTTGTTACACAATACTGTAGTGGGTTAGTAGTATGGGTCAGTCCAACTGTACTGTAGTGGGTTAGTAGTATTGGTCAGTCCAACTGTACTGTAGTGGGTTAGTAGTATGGGTCAGTCCAACTGTACTGTAGTGGGTTAGTAGTATGGGTCAGTCCAACTGTACTGTAGTGGGTTAGTAGTATTGGTCAGTCCAACTGTACTGTAGTGGGTTAGTAGTATGGGTCAGTCCAACTGTACTGTAGTGGGTTAGTAGTATTGGTCAGTCCAACTGTACTAGTGGGTTAGTAGTATGGGTCAGTCCAACTGTACTGTAGTGGGTTAGTAGTAAGCTGGGGATGAGTGTTGCTCTGTGGTTCCTGGGGGCCAGGGTAGATGAGGCTGGGGATTAGTGTTGCTCTTGGTTCCTGGGGGCCAGGGTAGATGAGGCTGGGGATTAGTGTTGCTCTGTGGTTCCTGGGGGCCAGGGTAGATGAGGCTGGGGATTAGTGTTGCTCTGTGGTACCTGGGGGGGGGGGTGAGGCTGGGGGATGAGTTTTGCTCTGGGGGCCAGGGGAGATGAGGCTGGGGATGAGTGTTGTTCTGGAGGCCAGGGGAGATGAGACTGGGGATGAGTGTTGCTCTGTGGTACCTGGGGTGGAGGGATGAGGCTGGGGATGAGTGTTGCTCTGTGGTACCTGGGGTGGAGGGATGAGGCTGGGGATGAGTGTTGCTCTGTGGTACCTGGGTGGAGCGGATGAGGCTGTGGATTAGTGTTGCTCTGTGGTTCCTGGGGGCCAGGGGATGAGGCTGGGGATGAGTGTTGTTCTGGAGGCCAGGGGAGATGAGACTGGGGATGAGTGTTGCTCTGTGGTATCTGGGGGGGATGAGGCTGGGGATGAGTGTTGCTCTGTGGATCCTGGGGGCCAGGGGATGAGCCTGGGGATGAGTGTTGCTCTGTGGTTCCTGGTGGTGGAGGGATGAGGCTGGGGATGAGTGTTGCTCTGTGGTACCTGGGGGTGGAAGGATGAGGCTGGGGATGAGTGTTGCTCTGTGGATCCTGGGGGCCAAGGGATGAGCCTGGGGATGAGTGTTGCTCTCTGGTACCTGTGAGGATGAGGCTGGGAATTAGTGTTGCTCTTTGGTACCTGTGGGTGGAGTGATGAGGCTGGGGATGAGTGTTGCTCTTTGGTTCCTGGTGGTGGAGGGATGAGGCTGGGGATGAGTGTTGCTCTGTGGTACCTGGGGGTGGAAGGATGAGGCTGGGGATGAGTGTTGCTCTGTGGATCCTGGGGGCCAGGGGATGAGCCTGGGGATGAGTGTTACTCTCTGGTACCTGTGAGGATGAGGCTGGGAATTAGTGTTGCTCTTTGGTACCTGTGGGTGGAGTGATGAGGCTGGGGATGAGTGTTGCTCTGTGGATCCTGGGGGTGGAGGGATGAGGCTGGGGATGAGTGTTGCTCTTTTGTTCCTGGGGGTGGAGGGATGAAGCTGGGGATGAATGTTGCTCTGTAGTTCTCTCAACACATCATCTTTCCAGGTACTAATGTCACAGCATTCTCTCACCACATCATCTTTCCAGGTACTAATGTCACAGCATTCTCTCACCACATCATCTTTCCAGGTGCTAATGTCACAGCATTCTCTCACCACATCATCTTTCCAGGTGCTAATGTCACAGCATTCTCTCACCACATCATCTTTCCAGGTACTAATGTCACAGCATTCTCTCACCACATCATCTTTCCAGGTACTAATGTCACAGCATTCTCTCACCACATCATCTTTCCAGGTACTAATGTCACAGCATTCTCTCACCACATCATCTTTCCAGGTACTAATGTCACAGCATTCTCTCACCACATCATCTTTCCAGGTACTAATGTCACAGCATTCTCTCACCACATCATCTTTCCAGGTGCTAATGTCACAGCATTCTCTCACCACATCATCTTTCCAGGTGCTAATGTCACAGCATTCTCTCACCACATCATCTTTCCAGGTACTAATGTCACAGCATTCTCTCACCACATCATCTTTCCAGGTACTAATGTCACAGCATTCTCTCACCACATCATCTTTCCAGGTACTAATGTCACAGCATTCTCTCACCACATCATCTTTCCAGGTGCTAATGTCACAGCATTCTCTCACCACATCATCTTTCCAGGTGCTAATGTCACAGCATTCTCTCACCACATCATCTTTCCAGGTGCTAATGTCACAGCATTCTCTCACCACATCATCTTTCCAGGTACTAATGTCACAGCATTCTCTCAACACATCATCTTTCCAGGTACTAATGTCACAGCATTCTCTCACCACATCATCTTTCCAGGTAGAGATGATATCCTAATGCCATGGCAACACACATACACAAACACAGCCATCACAATCTCCTTCCATTGCTGTCATTCAACTTGAATAATCTACTGACAGCACTTAGCAACACATTTAAACTAATTTATAGACTAATCCTTCATACAAATGATCAAATAATACCAATGACTAATATACGTTTTGAAAGAATCTTAAATGTGCTACACATAGGATTTTTAATTTTGTGTTGTAATTTCAGAAAATGTCCATAATATATCTGGCTCTAATAGTGGAATGATAGTGTTTCACAGTATTACTTACCCGCCAGTGTTGTGATTGGCTGTGATATTGTCCTATTGATTTCTCCCGTCTGAGTGGCAAGGCTGTTCTGGTGTTATCTCGTGGAAACCGTTCATTTCCTGGTTGCTAGAATTCTGCACTGTTCGCTCAATTTCAGTTTATGTGAGAAAACGAGCACTGGACAGTGTAGGGAATCATAGTACCATCTAAATCGCTTTGAAATATATTTTCAATAACAAAAAATATCATTTTTATAGGTGTTTGAAGTTGGTGTTCCAAAACCGCTGTTTGAAGCGGGTGGATCAAACCAGAAAGTTACTTTAGTTTTGGTCCACCAGCTTCAAACAGCTGCAAAAACTAAGTTTTTTTTCTTATGGAATAGATATTCTCAGTATAAATAAGTGAATAAATATGTAATAACCCAAAGACATTACTATGTTTGTACTTGTAGGTAACCAGAAATACCTATAAGGCTCTAATCATGTGGGAGCAGTGGTGGAAAAACTACCCAATTGTCATACTTGAGTAAAAGTAAAGATACCTTAATAGAAAGTTACTCAAGTAAAAGTGAAAGTCACCCAGTAAAATACTACTTGAGTCTAAAAGTATTTGGTTTTAAATATACTGAAGTATCAAAAGTAAATGTAATTGATAAAATGTACTTAAGTATCAAAAGTACAAGTACAAGTATAAATCATTTCAAATTCCTTATAGTAAGTAAACCAGACGGCACCATATTCTTGTTTTATTATATTTACGGATAGCCAAGGGCACGCTCCAACACTCAGACATAATTGACAAACAAAGCATGTGTGTTTAGTGAGTCCGCCAGATCAGAGGCAGTAGGGATGACCAGGGATGTTCTCTTGATAAGTGCGTGAATTGGACCATTTTCCTGTCCTGCTATGCATTCAAAATGTAACGAGTACTTTTGGTTGTCAGGGAAAATGTATGGAGTAAAAAGTACATTATTTTCTTTGGGAATGTAGTGAAGTAAAAGTTGTCAAAAATATAAATAGTAAAGTAAAGTGCAGATACCCAAAAAACTACTTAAGTAGTACTTTAAAGTATTTTTACTGAAGTATTTTACTTAACTCTTCCTCTCTCTCTGAATGTTTCTGGTAACTCCTCTTCCTCTCTGGATGTTTCTGGCACCCTATTCCCTCTACAGTGCACTACTTTTGACCAGAGAATGGCACCCTATTCCCTATATAGTGCACTACTTTTGACCAGAGGCACCCTATTCCCTCTATAGTGTACTACTTTTGACCAGGGCTCACGCACAAGTCCAATACAACCAACCTTCTTCTACTCTGACCTCATATATACAGTGGGGAGAAAAAGTATTTAGTCAGCCACCAATTGTGCAAGTTCTCCCACTTAAAAAGATGAGAGAGGCCTGTAATTTTCATCATAGGTACACGTCAACTATGACAGACAAAATGAGATTTTTTTTCTCCAGAAAATCACATTGTAGGATTTTTAATTAATTTATTTGCAAATTATGGTGGAAAATAAGTATTTGGTCAATAACAAAAGTTTCTCAATACTTTGTTATATACCCTTTGTTGGCAATGACACAGGTCAAACGTTTTCTGTAAATCTTCACAAGGTTTTCACACACTGTTGCTGGTATTTTGGCCCATTCCTCCATGCAGATCTCCTCTAGAGCAGTGATGTTTTGGGGCTGTCGCTGGGCAACAAGGACTTTCAACTCCCTCCAAAGATTTTCTATGGGGTTGAGATCTGGAGACTGGCTAGGCCACTCCAGGACCTTGAAATGCTTCTTACGAAGCCACTCCTTCGTTGCCCGGGCGGTGTGTTTGGGATCATTGTCCTGCTGAAAGACCCAGCCACGTTTCATCTTCAATGCCCTTGCTGATGGAAGGAGGTTTTCACTCAAAATCTCACGATACATGGCCCCATTCATTCTTTCCTTTACACGGATCAGTCGTCCTGGTCCCTTTGCAGAAAAACAGCCCCAAAGCATGATGTTTCCACCCCCATGCTTCACAGTAGGTATGGTGTTCTTTGGATGCAACTCAGCATTCTTTGTCCTCCAAACACGACGAGTTGAGTTTTTACAAAAAAGTTCTATTTTGGTTTCATCTGACCATATGACATTCTCCCAATCCTCTTCTGGATCATCCAAATGCACTCTAGCAAACTTCAGACGGGCCTGGACATGTACTGGCTTAAGCAGGGGGACACGTCTGGCACTGCAGGATTTGAGTCCCTGGTGGCGTAGTGTGTTACTGATGGTAGGCTTTGTTACTTTGGTCCCAGCTCTCTGCAGGTCATTCACTAGGTCCCCCCGTGTGGTTCTGGGATTTTTGCTCACCGTTCTTGTGATCATTTTGACCCCACGGGGTGAGATCTTGCGTGGAGCCCCAGATCGAGGGAGATTATCAGTGGTCTTGTATGTCTTCTATTTCCTAATAATTGCTCCCACAGTTGATTTCTTCAAACCAAGCTGCTTACCTATTGCAGATTCAGTCTTCCCAGCCTGGTGCAGGTCTACAATTTTGTTTCTGGTGTCCTTTGACAGCTCTTTGGTCTTGGCCATAGTGGAGTTGGGAGTGTGACTGTTTGAGGTTGTGGACAGGTGTCTTTTATACTGATAACAAGTTCAAACAGGTGCCATTAATACAGGTAATGAGTGGAGGACAGAGGAGCCTCTTAAAGAAGAAGTTACAGGTCTGTGAGAGCCAGAAATCTTGCTTGTTTGTAGGTGACCAAATACTTATTTTCCACCATAATTTGCAAATAAATTCATTAAAAATCCTACAATGTGATTTTCTGGATTTATTTTTCTCAATTTGTCTGTCATAGTTGACGTGTACCTATGATGAAAATTACAGGCCTCTCTCATCTTTTTAAGTGGGAGAACTTGCACAATTGGTGGCTGACTAAATACTTTTTTCCCCCACTGTAAGTAGTACTTGAAAGTATTTTTACTGAAGTCCTTTACGCCACGGTGTGGGAGCAAGACAACGTAGATAACACAAGTGTATTAGATCACTGACAGAGTATCCTTAGAGGGACAACAATCAGGACAGACCATAAGTCATTTGGCGCGTGGACTGGAAGTGGACAGGAAGTGGACTGGAAGTGGACAGGAAGTGGCTCTGAGTTAGTTTTCAACAGTAGCAGCAGTGGAGCAGCTCTAATCACCATGATCTACTAGTTCTCTCAACAGCCTGTTAATGGGGAAGCACTGCCCTAGAGGAGCAGAGGAGTGAAGCTGAACTATAGATTTAAAACATCACATCCATTAAAAGTTAAGAAGCATGAGTTTTTACTCACCAATGTAACACAGTATGGTCAAATACTTAGTAACTTAGTTGTGGTCACCATCTGGTTACCTATAAGTAAAAAACATAGTTATGTTTTTGGTTTATACATATTTATTAACATAATCCTCTATTTCTCAACGTCATATGAAGGATCTACTCTGTGCTACCGAGTTCGTATGCTAGCTCGGTAGCTTGCTCAAGCTGGCTAACATTAGGCACTAGCTATGCTAGCATGTAGTTACATTCCAGACCAAGTGTTGGCGGTGGAAAGCTACAATCCACCAATCACGAGGAAGTGTGATGTAAACAAGAAGCAGATGGGGCACGCAGCATGCTCTTCACAGACATTGTGGCTGTGTTATCTAGTGGGAATCCGTTAGCATGGCAGGCTCTGGTGCCTTCTTGCCGTGGGCTCAAAACGAAAGAGAAAATCCTACCTGCTTGCTCTAATTGTGTAGTACCTCGTATGTTCTCCTTTTTGTTTTGTCAACTTTTAGCCATGTTCTCTGTGAAGCCATGTTCTCTGTAACTTTTTCCACCTTGGCTTAGTGCTAGCGCGCTAGCTGACAGTAATCTGGAATCTATCTTTTTGGGATTTCCCTGACTCTCCCTCGGACCAGTGAAATGCCCATCTCCCCCTCGCTTTGGTAGCTAACAAAGCCTGCACTCTTTTTAAAGTTTGACCATCTGATGGGCCCCAGCCATCAATCTGTAAGTCTCTGCTCTCTCTTTGCTTTGATCTGTGGTCATGTTTTAGTTTTGTTGTGTTAGTTGTGTTCTAGCTGGTCTCGAGTAGTTGGGCTCTAGCTTGCCGACCATAACCGTGGTAGTTGGCTAGGGTGGCTAGGCTAATAGCTAGTTGGCTAGGCTGGCTAGGCTAATAGCTAGTTGGCTAGGCTGGCTAGGCTAATAGCTAGTTGGCTAGGCTGGCTAGGCTAATAGCTAGTTGGCTAAATTGCTAATGTTAGCTAGCTGGCTGGCTAGCTTGCTGGCTAAGATAACTGCATTTGAGTCCCGCTACGACCTTCGCAGAGTCATCAAAAGAGCAAAATAACTATATATGAATAAGGTGGAATCATACAGTATTACACAGACGCCCACATTACGGATTACAAAGGAAGACCCAGCCGTGATCTGCCCAACGATGCCTCTCTACCAGATGAACTCAATGTATTTGATGCACGCTTTGACAATAACACCGTGCCGGTGTGAGGGTCTCCTCCGACCCAGAGGACTGGGTGATCTCGCTCTCCGAGGCCGACGTGAGAAGGGTCTTTAATCAGGTCAACACTTGCAAGGCTGTGGGGCCAGATGGTATTCCAGGGAACGATCTCAGAGCATGCACAGAACAGCTAGCAGGCATATTCACAAGGCTGTGGGGCCAGATGGAATTCCAGGGAACGTTCTCAGAGCATGCACAGATCAGCTGGCAGGCATATTCACAAGGCTGTGGGGCCAGATGGTATTCCAGGGAACAGCTGGCAGGCATATTCACGGTCATTTTCAACCTCTCCTTGTCCCAGTCTGTAATCCCCACATGTCTTAAACTGCCCACCGTCATTCCTGTTCCCGTCCACATCGACGGGGCTGCAGTGGTTCCTCAGTGTTCAAATCACTAAGGACTTAAAATGGTCCACAAATACGCGCATGGTTGTGAAGAAAGCGCGACAGCGCCTCTTCCCCCTCATGAGATTGAAAAGGTTTGGCACGGGCCCTCAAATCCTAAAAAAGTTATGCGGCTGTACCACTGAGAGCATCTTGACTGGCTGCATCACCGCTTGGTATGGCAACTGCACCGCCCTGGATCGCATGGCGCTACAGAGGGTGGTGCGGACAGGGGCCGAGCTCCCTGCCATCCAGGACCTCTATACCAGGACAGCCCAGTACATCACTGGGGCCGAGCTCCCTGCCATCCAGGACCTCTATACCAGGACAGCCCAGTACATCACTGGGGCCGAGCTCCCTGCCATCCAGGACCTCTATACCAGGACAGCCCAGTACACCACTGGGGCCGAGCTCCCTGCCATCCAGGACATCTATACCAGGACAGCCCAGTACATCACTGGGGCAGAGCTCCCTGCCATCCAGGACATCTATACCAGGACAGCCCAGTACATCACTGGGGCCGAGCTCCCTGCCATCCAGGACCTCTATTCCAGGCGGTGTGAAAGGAATTCCCGGAAAATCGTTAAAGACTCCAAAATTCTAACCTTCACCCTAAACCCCCTAGAAATAGCATTTGACCTTGTGGGGACCAACAAAATGTTCCCATTTGGTCAAATTTTGTTTGTTTACTACAGTTAAACACATCCACACACACACACACACACACACACACACACACAATTCAATTGCTCACATACAATCATCACTTACACTGCTGCTACTCTGTTTATCATATATTCTGATGCCTAGTCCCCTTACCCCTATACATATCTACCTCCATCACTCCAGTATCCCTGCACATTGTTAATATGGTACTGGAACTGACCCTGTATATAGTCACCTTACCCCTATACATATCTACCTCCATCACTCCAGTATCCCTGCACATTGTTAATATGGCAATGAACTGACCCTGTATATAGTCACCTTACCCCTATACATATCCACCTCCATCACTCCAGTATCCCTGCACATTGTTAATATGGTACTGGAACTGACCTTGTATATAATCACCTTACCCCTATACATATCTACCTCCATCACTCCAGTATCCCTGCACATTGTTAATATGGTACTGGAACTGACCCTGTATATAGTCACCTGACCCCTATACATATCTACATCTACTTACTTTATTGTGTTCTTCTTATTTTTAGTTTTTGTTCTACCTTGTTATTTTTAGTATTACATTGATATCGATTACTGCATTGTTGGGTTTATAGCTTGCAAGAAAGGCATTTCACTGTACTCATGCACGTGACGTTAAAAACGTGAAACTTATATATAGTTAACATTCTTTGATAATTGGTTAGATGGCGTTATATAAGCTAGGTGTTGATAGCCACTGGCTGACTCATGTAGTGCGTAACGTTAGCAGACTAGTAGGTCTACCGTTAGCGGGCTAGTTGGCTAGCAACCTTGCAAGTTGATTTATAACAACAAATTCATGAAGTATTTTGCTTGTAAGTTGGCAGGAAATGTAATTGAAACCAGTAGTCATGAGGGCAAACGATTAATTTGAAGTTATTTCAGTTGGAGTTTGTTGGAGTTCAGATTATAATATATATATTACAGCATGACTTCGCCATTCTTCAGAATTCTGATCAGTTTTATGTAATAACCCCCCCCCCCCCAAAAAAAAAAAATGGGTGTAGCTTTGCGTTGGGACTTTTGATGCGTATACTCATGCAAATCCATCCATATGTTACATGTTTACGTTTATGCTACCTGCCCTTTAACCACCGGGGGGAGCTCTTCCAAAACAACAACATTACAGTCATTAACCACCAGGGGGAGCTCTTCCAAGACAACAACATTATAGTCATTAACCACCAGGGGGAGCGCTTTCAAGACAACAACATTACAGTCATTAACCACCGGGGGGAGCTCTTCCAAAACAACAACATTACAGTCATTAACCACCAGGGGGCGCTCTTCCAAGACAACAACATTACCGTCATTAACCACCAGGGGGAGCTCTTCCAAAACAACAACATTATAGTCATTAACCACCAGGGGGAGCTCTTCCAAGACAACAACATTATAGTCATTAACCACCAGGGGGAGCTCTTCCAAAACAACAACATTACAGTCATTAACCACCGGGGGAGCTCTTCCAAGACAACAACAATATAGTCATTAACCACCGGGGGGCGCTCTTTCAAGACAACAACATTACAGTCATTAACCACCAGGGGGAGCGCTTTCAAGACAACAACATTACAGTCATTAACCACCAGGGGGAGCGCTTTCAAGACAACAACATTACAGTCATTAACCACCGGGGGTGCTCTTTCAAGACAACAACATTACAGTCATTAACCACCGGGGGGTGCTCTTTCAAGACAATAACATTACAGTCATTAACCACCGGGGGGAGCTCTTTCAAGACAACAACATTACAGTCATTAACCACCGGGGGAGCTCTTCCAAGACAACAACATTATAGTCATTAACCACCGGGGGAGCTCTTTCAAGACAACAACATTACAGTCATTAACCACCAGGGGGAGCGCTTTCAAGACAACAACATTACAGTCATTAACCACCAGGGGGAGCGCTTTCAAGACAACAACATTACAGTCATTAACCACCAGGGGGAGCGCTTTCAAGACAACAACATTACAGTCATTAACCACCAGGGGGAGCGCTTTCAAGACAACAACATTACAGTCATTAACCACCAGGGGGAGCGCTTTCAAGACAACAACATTACAGTCATTAACCACCGGGGGTGCTCTTTCAAGACAACAACATTACAGTCATTAACCACCGGGGGGTGCTCTTTCAAGACAATAACATTACAGTCATTAACCACCGGGGGGAGCTCTTTCAAGACAACAACATTACAGTCATTAACCACCGGGGGAGCTCTTCCAAGACAACAACATTATAGTCATTAACCACCGGGGGAGCTCTTTCAAGACAACAACATTACAGACATAACATTGACTCTGGATCTCCCTCTATACCATCATGTCAAACCCTATCTTCCCTCCCTCCCTCCCTCCCTCCCTCCCTCCCTCCCTCCCTCCCTCCCTCCCTCCCTCCCTCCCTCCCTCCCTCCCTATCCTCCCTCCCTCCCTATCCTCCCTCCCTCCCTCCCTATCCTCCCTCCCTCCCTCCCTCCCTCCCTCCCTCCCTCCCTCCCTCCCTCCCTCTCTCTCTCTCTCCCTCCCTCCCTCCCTCCCTCCCTCCCTCCCTCCCTCCCTATCCTCCCTCCCTCCCTCCCTGTCCCATCAGACCATAGTCCAGTATGACCTCATAGTAGGACCTCTCCCACTGACAGATCCTCCCTATCACTCAGAACCTCCCTATCTACACGTTCTGTTCCTGTCAGAACTACTGCACTTCCTGTTTCCTGTTTGACCCCTGATCAATGGGGCTGTACATGCTGCATCACACACACACAAACACAAACACAAACCCGCGCACGCACGCGCACACACACACACACACACACACACACACACACACACACACACACACACACACACACACAAACACACACACACAGACACACACACACACACACACACACACACACACACACACACACACACACACACACACACACACACACACACACACACACACACACACACACACACACACACACACACACACACACACACACACACACACACACAGACAGACAGACATATACACACACACACACACACACAGACATATACACACACACAAACACACACACACACACACACACAGACATATACACACACACAGAGACACACACACACACAGAGACACACACACACACACAAACACACACACACACAGACATATACACACACACACACAGAGAGACACACACACACACAGAGACACACACACACACACAAACACACACACACAGACATATACACACCGTATCCACAGAGGGGTGTGTCATGTCAGCTGTCACCACTGATGTTGTAATGCTGTGATTATCACAGCGATAAGAGAGAGGATACTCGAGAGTTATATATACTGTATAAGCCTGTAATAATGACTAAAAACAAAAAACAACTGAATGAGACATTGTAGTCATTTAGCAGATGCCCTTATCCAGAGCCACTTACAGTTGGTGCGATCATCTAGGTGAGATAACCACACATCACAATCATAGTGAGTACATTTTTCCTCAATAAAGCAGCTATCAGCAATGTTGACAGAATGGCTTTCTGGCATTATCCAGTTAAGGAGGATACAGACTCTTAGGCTACTTTTATGGCATTATCCAGTTAAGGAGGATAGCAGACTCTTAGGCTACTTTTATGTCATTATCCAGTTAAGGAGGATAGCAGACTCTTAGGCTACTTTTATGGCATTATCCAGTTAAGGAGGATAGCAGACTCTTAGGCTACTTTTATGGCATTATCCAGTTAAGGAGGATAGCAGACTCTTAGGCTACTTTTATGGCATTATCCAGTTAAGGAGGATAGCAGACTCTTAGGCTACTTTTCTTACGCTATAAAATGTGGTCCTCTGTAGCTCAGCTGGTAGAGCACGGCGCTTGTAACGCCGAGGTAGTGGGTTCGATCCCTGGGACCACCCATACACAAAACATGTATGCACGCATGACTGTAAGTCTCTTTGGATAAAAGCGTCTGCTAAATGGCATATTATTATTATTATTATTATTGAATGTTGAAAACTCAACCAGACTACAACAACATTCTGAAACATTACATGACACTCACATGTTACGTAATAACAGCCATGTAACATTGTCCCATAGTGTCACGCGTGTTTCTGGATCACTCATCACACCACACCAATGAGGAATTGGTGGGATTTGTTCCAGAATGTTCAATTCAAATAATATTTCTTCCGTTTAAAGCAAGCCGGTGCAGTAACCGTTACTGCATGTATTTTCCCTGTAGGTCTGCTGGCATCGCCAGTGCGCTCTGAGATCTTTCTCTCCAGAAGTCTTCAGCCAGCGTGGCCCTGCGGCCTGCCAACACGCTAAGGTGACATCACATCCTCCAACAGGGGACGGGGAACACGCTAAAATACAGGGTCTGAGAGGGACAAGAAGCAGACAGCCATTTTGTATTGTTTCTGTCTGTTACTGTGTGTGTGTGTTGTGTTACATTGTTCAGGTGGAAAATTGCCCATAAAATGTAAGTCTATAGATGCTGTAAGGAAAGGTTCCGCTGTTTCCTGGGTAACGTGGTGGTGGGCGTGGAGAGGAGGCGGAACCCAGCAGGAGACAGGTTGGCTCATGACGGTTCATCCACCCGAACCGGGACAAACGTAGAGATGAACAGAGCCTGGCGGATGTTTGAAACATGAATCTCCTGTTGTTGTATCTCAGCATGGCGTCGAAGGGGTTGGAAAGCAAGACAACAAACCGTCATCTCTGTTTACTTATAATTACATCTGGATGCACCTGGAAGGCTGCTGCCGAGAGAGGGAGGATGCACTGAATATTGCAACCCTCCACAGTTCTCGGGTCCTTAGTCATACAGGAAGTTGTCCTGCCTTTACCCGGGGCATTACTGTAACCTGGGGGTGTAAGTCCTGAGTGCCAATTCAATGGAACCTAGTCCCTGGTTTCACCAGGGTGAAACAGGTATATGCCTACATATAGTATTAAAAAATAAAATAAACTAGAGTGGATGTCCGCGCTCCCGCGGAAATCTTATTAGCATATTCATTAAAAAAAATCCCCATAAAAATCCATCCCAAAAAAAATCCATCCAAAAAGTACGATCTTTGTCCCCATGTGCAGTTGCAAACCGTAGTCTGGCTTTTTTCTATGGCTGTTTTGGAGCAGTGGCTTCTTCCTTGCTGAGCGGCCTTTCAGGTTATGTCGATATAGGACTTGTTTTACTGTGGATATAGATACTTTTGTACCTGTTTCCTCCAGCATCTTCACAAGGTCCTTTGCTGTTGTTCTGGGATTGATTTGCACTTTTCGCACCAAAGTACGTTCATCTCTAGCAGACAGAACGCGTCTCCTTCCTGAGCGGTATGAAGGCTGCGTGCTCCCATGGTGTTTATACTTGCGTACTATTGTTTGTACAGATGAACGTGGTACCTTCAGGCGTTTGGAAATTGCTCCCAAGGATGAACCAGACTTGTGGAGGTCTACAATTATTTTTCTGAGGTCTTGGCTGATTTCTTTTGATTTTCCCATGATGTCAAGCAAAGAGGCACTGAGTTTGAAGGTAGGCCTTGAAATACATCCACAGGTACACCTCCGATTGACTCAAATGATGTCAATTAGCCTATCAGAAGCTTCTAAAGCCATTACATAATTTTCTGGAATTTTCCAAGCTGTTTAAAGGCACAGTCAACTTACTGTATGTAAACTTCTGACCCACTGGAATTGTGATACAGTGAATTATAAGTGAAATAATCTGTCTGTAAACAATTGTTGGAAAAATGACTTGTGTCATGCACAAAGTAGATCTCCTAACCGACTTGCCAAAACTATAGTTTGTTAACAAGAAATGTGTGAAGTGGTTGAAAAACGAGTTTTAATGACTCCAACCTAAGTGTATGTAAACTTCCGACTTCAACTGTACACTGTAACTGTATACAAGTCTGTTCCCTGACCACCACCACACCACATCAAAGAGCCCTATGTTCTGTTCATCAAACTCTGACCACAGCTGAACTCTGACCCCAGCTAAACTCTGACCACAGCTGAACTCTGACCCCAGCTAAACTCTGACCCCAGCTAAACTCTGACCCCAGCTAAACTCTGACCCCAGCTAAACTGACCCCAGCTAAACTCTGACCCCAGCTAAACTCTGACCCCAGCTAAACTGACCCCAGCTAAACTCTGACCCCAGCTAAACTGACCCCAGCTAAACTCTGACCCCAGCTAAACTCTGACCCCAGCTAAACTGACCCCAGCTAAACTCTGACCCCAGCTAAACTCTGACCCCAGCTAAACTGACCCCAGCTAAACTCTGACCCCAGCTAAACTCTGACCCCAGCTGGCCTGTTACAGAGGAAGGTGTCCCACCAGACCACAGTCCAGTAT